>NC_057799.1:52806983-52928909 GCF_018294505.1 Triticum aestivum | reverse complement strand
CCCTCGGTGTTCTGCAACTGGCGAGGTTGGAGGTTGGTGCTGCAATTTGCTGCAACCAGCACCGAGAAAGCTACCACAGCCCCGGAATTTGCTGTAACCAGGATCCACATTTTTGAGTGATTTTTTTGCTGCAACCAGTCCAAAAATTTGCTACCATCGTTTTGCTTTTTGCTACCACAGTTGGCAGTCCGTCTTTTGATTTTTTTGCTTAATCAGATCCATCTTTTTGCTGGAACTACTCAAAAAATTGTTACCACGGTCTTTGATTTTTGCTACCGCCGTCTTAGTTTTTGCTCCCACCTTGTTTTTGAATTTTTGCTGGATCCATCTTATTTTGCTGGAACCTCTCCAAGTTTTGTTACAACGGTGTTTGAATTTTGCTACAACCGTCTTCTTTTTTGCTACATCCTCATTTATGATATTTTTGCTGGATCAATCTTTTTTGCTGGAACCACTCAAAGAGAGAGAAAGAAGGCTGTAAATGGCGTGGAGGGAGCTGCAAACAATACCAAAAGAAATGCTACAACCAGCGTCCTACAGAACTTCAATCGAAGGCGACGGAATTTGGGGACCGGCCACCACGCAACCGCGAAAGCTGGAACCGTCGATGGAAAAAGCTTCAACCGTTTTGTGAAAAAGCTTCAGCCATAGAAAAGGTTCAGTGGGCGTGAGAAAAAAGCTGTAGCTGACGGCATGGTGGTGCGGCGAGGACAGCGACCGATGGCGAGCTGCTGATGCTTCAAGGCAGGCCTCGGTGCGTCCAAGGCGGGTGTCCAGGACGAACAGCTGGATGCAATTTTTGTTGAGAAAAAAAAAAGAAGGCTAATCTGATGATGGACAAAAAGACAAACTAACACCCCAGATACGACCGACCGAACCGTTGCGCCGGTGCCCATCAGTCGCCAGAAAATAAAGCCCCAGACCCAGACTCCCAGAGGATGAGATGCGACCTGCGACCTGCGCGCGCAGGACACGGAGAGATCTCGTGAGCGAGCGGGGACGTCGCGTCGCCCAGACACACGTCGAGGCAAGCGAGAACAACGTGTGCGCGCCCGGACGACGTGGCGACCGCCGAGCGCCACGCCCTGCCAACCTGCCATGCATGCGCGCGTGCGCGCACGCGCCATTAACAAACTGCGAGAAAACCAGCTAAGCTCCATACCATCCACCGCTCTCTCGTGCGTACACGAACCACAACCAAAAAGGAAATAAAGAAAAGGAGGAATGAACGGACGATCTAGCTCGTAAAAACAATATACAAAACCGTCGGGAACGTGCGCCCAGGCCACCGTACGTGCATGCCGGTGTACCACGCACGCACACGCGTCCCTACGCCGTACAGTTCCTCGGGCACTGGCATGGGTCACGGGCGCGTGATCACGGCGACCAGAACCATCCGCCGCCGCCGTGCACGTACGCCATGAGCAGCAGCAGGTCCGAGTCCAGGTCCAGCTCCTCCTCCTCCTCGGCCTCTACCGGCGGCGCCGTCAGCAGGCGGGAGCGGCAGAGCGGGCACGTGGCCGGCGGCGTCGCGAGCCACCGGTCGAGGCAGGCGCGGTGGAACACGTGCCGGCACCGCAGCTCCCGCACCTCGTCGCCCTCCGCCACGCCGCTCAGGCAGACCGCGCACTCCACCGCCGCGCCCCCGCGGTGCCGCGACACGCGCAGCTCGTGCTCCGGCTGCTCCGGCGCGGCCCTCCTGCCGCACTTCCGCGCGTGCACGGACGGCGACCCCGCCGGCCACGCGTAGTGCGCGCGCGCCAGCGCGCCCACCCCGCGCGCCGCCGCCCGGCCGGCCACGGAGACAAGCAGCACCACCACGGGAGGGAGCACGGCGACGAGCAGCAGCGCGCACACGCCCGCCATGGCCTCGCCGCTCTTCTCTTCCCTTCTCGGCTGTTCACGCGCGCACCGTACGTGTCGCCTCGTCGCTCTGCGCGTGCGTGCGGCAACGGCGAGAGCTAGCCAAGCCTCGCGATATATGCAGGTGCGCGTGCGGCACCGTGACATGGCGCGTCGATTTGACTTCGGGGCGATCGGTGTGACACGACGGCAGCATTCACTCCGGGCACCTCTCATGGACAAGGACGCCAGCCCGAAAGAGAAAAGATAATACTCTACTCTATGTATTGGTCAGAGCTCGCGTGATCTTGCGGTTCAATGCAACTACTCCTACTACGCAAGTGTCCCGGCCCGGCCCCTACTAGTTCACAAGACCATTTTTCCTTTTAAAACTGCAGAACCACCTGTCTTATTTTTTAGATCTTTTCCTTGTGGTGATGGATGATACACAGATCGTACTATTATCCAGAACAGTGAAGCTGCTCACAATCACGCATGCCAGATGCAAGTTGCGTGTGGTACCTCTCAATTGCAAATGCAAGATGTAAATGCAGTCCAAGCATGTAACTTTCAATCAAAGAAACATCAACCTCCACTGGGCAATAAATCGTGACAAACGAAAAGTTTACAGCCAGACAAGTCCATGTGTACAGTAACCAGGCGAACAAGAAAAAATTGACCAAGAATAAGGGATGATAGGTACACACATTATCATCTACTCCAGCCGTCTCATAATATAAGAACGTTTTTCAAGCTGACATGGGATAGAGGGAGTACATATTGTAGAAACTAAAACTGCTACCAAAGGAAAAGATCTAAAATAACATTGATTCAGTCGGTGACAGATGTACTATTATGCATTGATTCACCAAAGGTGCAACGTAACGTTCAGCTGGAAAAAACTAGCCATGGACACAGCGACAAGTGAACAAGAACAAATCGAAAACCAAAGAAAGGGACGACCCATTCACAGTGTCATCGCCACATCACAGATTCATCATAGTACAGAAACTTAAGTAGGCGCGGCAAGGCCATCACAGGTTGTGATGCAGGCGTCGCTTTACAAAAGATACAGCAAACTTCGGTTGCAAAACAAATCACATTATCTTTTTTTCAAACCATGCAGGTGTCCTGCACGGGTTCGAAAAAAAGATACTGCAATAAAGGCATATGAACACGGCCTATGCGGCGCAGGCCACATCTATATCTGTCCATGCAGGTATAAAAACGCTATATATGTCCCAAGAGCTCTGCTGTATGTTTTTGCTTACTTTCCTCTGTGCATGCGGCAACCTTTTCACTCCATGCCGAACTGCTTCATCGTCCTGGGGCTGCAGATGAAGTCGAGCGGCGGCTTGTAGACGTTGTCCTGTAGGATCGAGATCTGCCCCTCCTTGACAAGGATGTCCTCTTCGAGGGACTCGATCTTCTTCTTTAGCGACGCGACCTCGTTCTGCATCATGCTGGTGGTTTTGCGGAGTTGCTTCGCTTCCTGCCACGACAGGTCCCTTTCGTCTGTCACGATTTTCAGCTGTCCTCTCAGCGCGCTTAGCTCCTTGGCGGATTCTTGGAAATCCTGCTGGATCTGGTCGATGGACTCGTCTTTCTTCGAACCCTGTTAGGTGCAAAAGAATATGTAAACGAGAAATACACAGGTTGCAGATGATGCTCAAGGTATTCAACATCCATCAGTAATACATCAGATATTTTCCAAATCCACCTTCTACCAGGCTACTGGCTTGCTAGGGAATATAGGGATAGGGTGTTACCTGAAGCTCCAAATGTTTAGCTTTGTGGGTGATGCAGGATAGTTCATCTTGGACTCTCTGGACCTCATTCCTCATGACATCTTGGATACGAAGCAAAGATGCCACATCTGACCGCAACTGCTCAATGTCAAGTTCCTTTGACAAAAGTGCCTCCTTCAGTAATCTATTCAGAAGAGCCTCTTCTTTAAGCTTGAATTCAAAATTAACCTACATTAAGAACAAACAACAGGAATATTGGATCGATGATACTGAAACATTTTGAGTTTTCATAAAGTTTAAGCAGCTTCTGATTTTGCTCATCACACTAGAGATATCATATTAAAAAACCCGAGTCATGGTTTCCTTATAAAAACATTCTGAAGAGTTGCTCGACAAAAACATTACAAAACATATGACTCTCAAAATCAATCCATGGTTCTTGTTTTACCCAGACAGAGAAAGAAACACAGCAACATGATGAAAATTAAGTTCTCCTGGAATGCGGTGCTTTTGTGCTAGATATCATAATATTTTGAGTTTTCATAAAAGTTTAAGCAGCTTCTGATTTGGCTCATCTCATTAGAGATATCATATAAAAATAACTTAAGCCGTGGTTTCCTTATAAAAACAATCATAATAGTTGCTCAGAAAAGAACTTTACAAAGACATGTGACCAACGAAATCAATCCATGGTTCTTATCCCAACAGAGAAAGAAACACGGCAGCATATAATGGAAAATAAGTTCTCATTAGATGTGTGCTTCCGTACCTCATCCATCTGCTCCATGAGAGGGCTACCTCCAACCGCAGCCTCTTCAGATTTTTCTTTCAAATTCTGCTTTTCGGCGAGCACAGCACTTGTTGCCCGCAAGCTTCGTTTCAGATTCTCGATTCCTCCTTTGATGCTCTGGAACTCCAGTGTGTAATCTAATGCATCAATATCTCTGTCATGTTCACTTTCATGCCTCCTGCATTTCACAAGGTCCAACAATTTGGTGCAAAGTTGGCTACTCTTATCAAGCAACGACAAGCCTTGTGTCTGCAAGTTGTCCACTTTGGCCTGAAGCTCCTGGCCAAGACGAATTGAGGAAAAGCTTGATCCATTTTCAGTGCTTTGTAGACGATTTAAGAGTGCAATGTTCTCTTGCCTAAGAGATTCTACTTCAAGACGACAAGATTGAACTTCACCTCTCAACTTCTGCTCCACTCCTGACAATCTGATGAGTTCCATCTGGATCCTATTCTTCCTCTCACTGCTGGACCGAACAGATTCCTTATCCAATTCAGCACTGAATCCCTGTCTCAAGCCAGCAATTGTTTTTTCTTGTTCATTACATATTGTCTGTAGCCTTGCAACCACTTGGTGCAATGCCTTGTTATCACCCTCCTTATCTTTCAAGAATCCCCTGATATGTTCCTTCTCCTCTGCAGCCTTAGAAAATTGAGCATGCAACTCTATTGAAGAATTGTGGAGATTGTTGTGCTCATTTTTTACTTTCTCTAGCTCATCAGTTAGTTTTATGTTTTGCATTTCCAAACTTGCAACCTTATCAGATGCATCAACTTTGTATGCTTCAAGAGAAGTGAGTTCTCTCTGAAATGAGACATTTTTCTCAGCAAGTCCTCTCACCCGTTCACGCAGTCTCTCTTCTTCAGATTGAAATCTCAACAGCCTGGCTGACCAATCGTTTGACCTTCTATCAATCTCTCTCTCCAAAGTACTCTGTACTTCAGTCTTCTCCTTCTCCAGCCTTCGAGTTCTGATCTCAAGTTCTTTCACTGATTGTTTGTACTTCTCTTTGGCATTAAACCTTTCTGCAAGGCGTGCCTTAATCTGTGAAGACAATTCATCTGCTAGCTGTTTCCTGTCTTCAGTCAAACACTGAATCAACTGGAACATTTCATTTGAGCTTAATCGCTTATATCTGGACATGTTAAGCTGATGATTGTCTCCAGAAGGAGTTATAAACCTCTCTTCAATTACTTTTGCCCTTTGAAGCAACTTATCATCAGTTTCTTGCCCTTCTGGGGCGAAATCCAAGTCATGATCATGAAAATATTGGGGGGCATCATGAATAACTTTTGAAGGTTGCATATCTTGGAAATCCTCATAGATATCTTCAACAAATGGAATGCTTTCTGATCTGTAATCTTCTAAATGTGGAAACCTCCCAAAATCATCCGGAACACTTGCATGGTTTTTACTTCCATAGGCATCCTTCGCATCCACATTTGGGTAGGTCTCAACGTTCTCTTTCATTGATTTTTGCAAAGATGGCACTGTATAATGGGGTCGAGGTGGGCGTCTTGAATTTGAAACCACAGATCTAGTGGGAGAGTTCTGCCTCAGCTTCTCATTTTGGATGGCAGCTTCCTGCTCTCCATCAATGTATCGGTCTAGCACTTCATTCTTGTTCAATAAACTGCCTAGCCTCGTAGACCTGCATCGTAGGGCAACAGGAGAGGTAGGAGGGGAGTGCCCTGTTGAGCATGAATAGCATCTTGAACGAGGAGAATCAGTTTCCAGGACTGAACATGGTTTTGGAACCTTTACTGATAATTCTCTTAAGACTGGATGCCTTTCTGGTGACCAGGCATAGTGACTGCAAGTAAATAATCAGAATGAGTTAGGTAGAACTGATACAGTAGAACTGTTGTCGATAAAATGGAGCTCAAACACAAGACAATTCCTTAACTATGAAGTAAAGATTGAAAAAAAGTGGGCATGAGATTATATCTAGTACAAGCAATGGAGTGGTGAACAATGCCTAAAAGAAAGCTGCAGGTGCACTGAAACTGAACATTTTGCAAGAAGGGCCTCTGCCAAACAAATAACTGGGCATTTATAGTAAATACCTCATGAGCTAAAATGAGTAAACTTGTCAGGCCCACATAACGAACAATCGAACATATGCTGAGGACTTTTTCATTTTCCGTTTCTTCTCTTTACTAGCATGGATCAACAAGACCATGGGGTGGCAATAACAAATACTGGTTTGATCACGGTAAAACAGCCTAGTTATATGGGATTACTATGCAATCAGATTCATAACATTCCTCAAAAAATGTTATGTAATCAGAACAACTTACTTGACATCTTCGGCATGATGAGGCACATCAGATTCATCATAGAAAGAACCAGGGACATCACCCGAGAAGCTAAAGCTCCGTTCCTTCAGGCCACTGTTGGCGGCGGCGGATGAGAACGACATGCACCTCCTGACCTGCTTCGGATTGGCTGAATCCTCGTTGCTCAGCCTTCCACGGCGGCTTCTCGACCTAGGCATCCTTGCGCCGTGGTCATGGGACCTAGAGCTAGAGTTGCAACTACCCTCGCCTTCCTCCAGCGCCTTCTTACTCCTGTTCTTGCTCTTGGCATCGTCGCCTGGTGTCCCGTCGCCATCCCCGTCCTTCGGCGTGGTGGACCCGAAGAAGAAGAATCTTTTCATCTTTTGACGGGACTGTTGTGATTTGAAAATTCAGTGCCCCGCCAATGAGTCCCTGCATGGATCGGATCTTGCTCAGTAAAGAAGCAGACATGAAAATAAATCTGACAGCAAGTTGACCTGCTGAAATAAGAACACTAGCTGATCCGCAAATAGATTCTAGAGAGGCCAGATGCTGCACCGAATCAAAAAAAAAAATTCTTCGGGAAGTGGACAGGAACAAATCAGCAGGGGGTTCACACAAAAAAAAATCAGCAGGGGAGTTCGGAACCAGGCACGAGAGGATGATAATCCGCGAGAGATCTCTAACCGCAACAGAGTTCCAGGAACTACGCATACCCTCTGCAAGAAACCTAACCGGCGTGCCGCATCTACCGAGGTTGGGCCAGGAAATCGGTCGAACAGGTTACATACACACAGGACCAACACCTCGCCAGCAAAGCAAGAACCCCGGAATTCGGACCCTCCGAGCAGGGAAGCACCAAGCACAACCCGGAATTCAGGAAGGGCCTCTCGCGAACCAACCAAGAACGGAACTGGCCGGCAAGAAACGGCGGCGAGCGGAGGGGGTAGGAGTGGAGCAGGACGCGCACCTGCGAGAAGGAACCGGAGGACGGGGGAAGGGCGCTCCGCCTGCGGCGGTGGCAACGGTCGAGAAATCTGGGTGGGCGCGCTGATTGATCGCGCTCGCTAATTGCTGCGATTCCACAGCGGATTTGCAGAGGGAGCAGCGGAAAGGGGGGGAGAGAATGATTGCGGACGGCAAAAGGGGAGGCGAATCCCTTCCGGATGGGAGAGTGAGGGTTTTGAAAATCGAACTGGGAAAGAGTGGGAGGAGACGAGTGTGCGAGCGGGTTTATCTGGGCCGTGGTTCTCTCGGCGGGCTGGGCTTCTCGATTTGTAGTACCGTGGGCTGCGTGTGCTTAATTGCACGCACTGCAGGATTCCTACTCAAATAACTTAGCACACCCGTACAAACGGACCTCTCTACTGTATTGAACCAGAATTAGTTACTGTAGCGAACATCTTTAAAAAAGTGCACAATTTTTTTAAGGTGTATATTTTGAAAAAGTGCGAAATTTTTTTGAATTTCTGAACAAATTTTCGTAGACGGAAACATTTTTTTGCATATGCGAACCAAAAAATTGAAACCGCTGAAAATGTTTTTGAAAAACGTGGACCATTCTTTGAAAAATTTTAAACCGCCATTTTTTCAATTTTCAAACAAAGATTTGAAAATTGGAACATTTCATGAAATTACAAAATTGGAAATCTTGAACAGTTTTTGAATTTTGAAACAAAAATTTGAAAATGGAACTTCATGAAATATCTAACAAAAAATTGAAACCATGAATATTTTTAAAAATTCCTTAAAAAGTTTTCAAACACACACATTTTTAAAACTTCAGACCAAATTTTGCAACCGCGAACATTTTTTGCAATTCCAGAAGTTTTTTTTAAATATGAAAATTTTCTAAATTTGTGAACAAAGTTTGAAATACATGAACATTTTTTGAAAGTTCTGTACATTTTCTGAATTTGTGAACAAAAACTTGAAAATGGAACTTCATGAAATATCTAAAAAAACTGAAACCACGAACATTTTTTAAAATTCCTGAACAAGTTTTCAAACGCAAACATATTTGAAATTTCAGACCAAATTTTGCAACCGCAAACATTTTTTGCAATTCCAGAAGTTTTTTTGAGATATGAACAATTTCTTAATTTGTGAACAAATTTTGAAATACATGAACATTTTTTGAAAGTCCGGCACATGTTTTGAATTTGTGAACATATTTAAAAAGTGGAACATTTTTGAAAATTTTAAAAAACTTGAGCTAAAAAAACAAATATCAACTTGAAAAATTAAAAAATGGAAGAAATGAAAAATAAATAAGAAACAGCAAAAGGAAAAGAAAAGAAAGAATAAAATAAATAGAAAGAATGAAAAGAAAAAAGAAGCAGAAAAACCGGTTTAGAGAACCTTCTAGAAGGTTTCCAAAACCAGAAAAACCGGCTAGGAAACTCTAGAAGGTTCCCAAAACCGGAAATGCTGCAACGCTTTAACGGGCCGGCCCAAGTCATCGCTCGAACACGAGGTCTGTGCGAAAGGTCGACACTTTGACGCAACGTGCGTCCAATACGGAATTCCGAGAGAGAGAGAGAGAGAGAGAGAGAGAGAGAGTGAGAGAGAGAGAGGCTCCTCTAAGGGCGCTCCTCTAGCGCTGCCCGGCCTGGGACCCGTCGAGTGGGGTTTCGTCAAAGCTCGTTGGTCTTCTTCGGGATTGTTTCAGTCAGGCATGTCGGACACGGCTTCACGATCCAATGTTTCGGTGAACTCTAGAGAGGTGACAAAGATGATGGGGGAGCTAGGGCTGAAAGATGATGTGATCTTTGAGGAAGAGGAGCCGCCAGCCACGCGAGTCGATCTGCTCGATGGATCTGTGTAGGGTTCATATAGACAAAATTTATAGTCAGTTCTGGTTCTACAAGACTATGAGGGTTGCATGGAATCTAGCACAAGAAGGGACGATCGGGCCCTTGGAAGATAATCTATATACTCTAGCATTTTCATGTTTGGGCGACCGGGGGAGAGTCATGGTCTCATGGAATTATCAAGGGGGTGTGGTGATCATTGCGCCATATGACGGCTACACCAAACCGTTGCAGATCATGTTGGACACTCTGGAACTGTGGGTGCAAATCCATGACTTGCCCGATGGGCATGCTCCAATGTTGAAGGCCTTGGCTAGGAAAGTTGGAGAGGTGGTCTTCGTAGAACCTAAATCGCACGACTTCAAAGGAAACTTCTATAGGGTGAGGATTAGGATTAACATGTTCAAGCCCCTAAAAACGCAACGTCCATCGTGAAGGAAAATAAGCGTCAGATTTTGGATTGGATGGATTGTCATAGAAAGAACAAGGAACATCACCGTAGAAGCTAAGGGTGTGTTTGGTAGCATTCCCAACCTATCATGGTTGTTCTCCTCTGGTACATGCTCAGTGTTGACATGCTGAGTGCATGCATTTGCTATTGTTTGATAACGGTGTATGTGTTGAGACATGCTAAGCTGAGACTCTGATTGGCAGCTTGCATCAGTTTAGACATGTCAGTCGGTACTGTAGCAACCGGTATATTTCAATAAGTGAAAAAACATTAAAAAAATGTGAACAATTTTTTGAAACATGAAAAAAAGCATTTTTGACTTTTTTAATTCTAATGTTTTTAAAAATTTAAAAAAAATTGAAATTTTGTTCTTTTTAAAATTTAAACAAAATTTGAAAATCTGAACATTTTTAAAAAAATTAATTTTTTCCGAAAATTCGAACTTCTTAAAAGAATTAAACAAAATTTAAAATTCTAAACAATTTTTGAAAATCTGAACATTGTTTGAAAAAGTTAACAAATTTCGAAAATCTGGACATTTTTTGAAAAATTGAACAATTTTGGTATTCTAAAAATTAAATCATCTTTTAGAATTTCTGAACATTTTTTTGAAACACGTTGTCGCTCGCTTTGCTCATGCATGTTGACCAGTGGACAGTTGTTGGGGTGTTCTCTCTTCGTGCATGCTAAGAGCATATTTGGGTTGAGTCCGTGCATGCTGAAGAGGCCCTGTGCACGCTACCAAACACCCAAAAGTGGGTCGAGGAGGGAACTCTTGAGCTCATGCACCCTCCATCACTCTACCAAACACACCCTAAAGCTCTGTTCCTTCAAGCTATGGTTGGCAGTGGTGGATGAGAACAACATGCACCTCCTGAGCTGCCTCGGATTGGATGAGTCATCATTGTTCAGTCTTCCACGGCGGCTAATCGATCTAGACATCCTTGCGCCATTTGTCATGGGACATGGAGCTAGAATTGCAACTACCCTCACCTTCCTCCAATGCCTTCATACTTCTGTTCTGGCTCTTGGCATCTTCACCCGATGTACCACGGCCATTCCTGTTCTTTGGTGTGGATACCTACAAGAACGAACTGGAAGAGGGCGATCAGCCCGTGGCGCTAGCAACGGTCGAGAGATCTTGGTCGGTGCGCTGATTGATCACGATCACTAATTACTGCGATTTCACAGCGGGTTTGTAGAGGGAATGGGGAGCGAAAAAGGGGAGGCAAATCCTTGAGAGTGAGAGTTTTGATTCAAAATGGGAAAGGGCAATCCCTCTTCGATGCTTGTGAGCGTCAAAAAGATGCAGCTTGTGTTAGAAATATGCCCTAGAGGCAATAATAAATTGGTTATTATTATATTTCCTTGTTCATGATAATCGTTTATTATCCATGCTAGAATTGTATTGATAGGAAACTCAGATACATGTGTGGATACATAGACAACACCATTTCCCTAGTAAGCCTCTAGTTGACTAGCTCGTTGATCAATAGATGGTTACGGTTTCCTGACCATGGACATTGGATGTTATTGATAACGGGATCACATCATTAGGAGAATGATGTGATGGACAAGACCCAATCCTAAGCCTAGCACAAGATCGTGTAGTTCGTTTGCTAAGAGCTTTTCTAATGTCAAGTATCATTTCCTTAGACCATGAGATTGTGCAACTCCCGGATACCGTAGGAATGCTTTGGGTGTACCAAACGTCACAACGTAACTGGGTGGCTATAAAGGTGCACTACAGGTATCTCCGAAAGTGTCTGTTGGGTTGGCACGAATCGAGACTGGGATTTGTCACTCCGTGTAAACGGAGAGGTATCTCTGGGCCCACTCGATAGGACATCATCATAATGTGCACAATGTGACCAAGGAGTTGATCATGGGATGATGTGTTACGGAACGAGTAAAGAGACTTGCCGGTAACGAGATTGAACAAGGTATCGGGATACCGACGATCGAATCTCGGGCAAGTAACATACCGATTGACAAAGGGAATTGTATACGGGATTGATTGAATCCCCGACATCGTGGTTCATCCGATGAGATCATCGTGGAACATGTGGGAGCCAACATGGGTATCCAGATCCCGCTGTTGGTTATTGGCCGGAGAACGTCTTGGTCATGTCTGCATGGTTCCTGAACCCGTAGGGTCTACACACTTAAGGTTCGATGACGCTAGGGTTATAGGGAATAGATATACGTGGTTACCGAATGTTGTTCGGAGTCTCGGATGAGATCCCGGACATCACGAGGAGTTCCGGAATGGTCCGGAGGTAAAGATTTATATATGGGAAGTCCTGTTTTGGTCACCGGAAAAGTTTCGGGTGCTATCGGTAATGTACCGGGACCATCGGGAGGGTCCCGGGGGTCCACCAGGTGGGGCCACCGGCCCCAGAGGGCTGCATGGGCCAAGTGTGGGAAGGGACCAGCCCCTAGGTGGGCTGGTGCGCCTCCCACAAGGGGCCCAGGGCGCAGGAAGGGGGGGGAAGGGGGAAACCCTAGGCTCAGATGGGCCTAAGGCCCATCTAGTGGGGCGCCCCCCTCTCTCTCCCCCCTTGGCCGCCCCCCAAGTCCCATCTAGGGCTGGCCGCACCCCTTGGGGGGGAACCCTAGATGGGGGCGCAGCCCCTCCCCCTCCCCTATATATACTTGAGGTTTTGGGGCTGCCATACACAGGAGAACATCTCCCTCTTGGCGCAGCCCTACCCCTCTTCCTCCTCCTCTCTCGCGGTGCTTGGCGAAGCCCTGCGGGATTGCCACGCTCCTCCATCACCACCACGCCGTCGTGCTGCTGCTGGATGGAGTCTTCCCCAACCTCTCCCTCTCTCCTTGCTGGATCAAGGCGTGGGAGACGTCACCGGGCTGCACGTGTGTTGAACGCGGAGGCACCGTTCTTCGGTGCTTAGATCGGAACCAACCGCGATCTGAATCGCTACGAGTACGACTCCTTCGTCCGCGTTCTTGCAACACTTCCGCATCGCGATCTACAATGGTATGTAGATGCACTCCCCTTCCCCTCGGTGCTAGATTACTCCATAGATTGATCTTGGTGATGCGTAGAAAATTTTGAATTTCTGCTACGTTCCCCAACAGTGGCATCATGAGCTAGGTCTATGCGTAGTTTCTATGCACGAGTAGAACACAAAGTAGTTGTGGGAGTCGATGTTGTCAATTTACTTGCCGTTACTAGTCTTATCTTGATTCGGCGGCATCGTGGGATGAAGCGGCCCGGACCGACCTTACACGTACACTTACGTGAGACAGGTTCCACCGACTGACATGCACTAGTTGCATAAGGTGGCTAGCGGGTGTCTGTCTCTCCCACTTTAGTCGGATCGGATTCGATGAAAAGGGTCCTTATGAAGGGTAAATAGAAATTGGCATATCACGTTGTGGCTTTTGCGTAGGTAAGAAACGTTCTTGCTAGAAACCCATAGCAGCCACGTAAAACATGCAACAACAATTAGAGGACGTCTAACTTGTTTTTGCAGGGTATGCTATGTGATGTGATATGGCCAAAAGGATGTGATGAATGATATATGTGATGTATGAGATTGATCATGTTCTTGTAACAGGAATCACGACTTGCATGTCGATGAGTATGACAACCGCAGGAGCCATAGGAGTTGTCTTAATTTATTGTATGACCTGCGTGTCAATGAAAACGCCATGTAATTACTTTACTTTATTGCTAACCGTTAGCCATAGTAGTAGAAGTAATAGTTGGCGAGACAACTTCATGAAGACACAATGATGGAGATCATGGTGTCATGCCGGTGACGAAGGTGATCATGCCGCGCCTCGAAGATGGAGATCAAAAGGCGCAAGATGATATTGGCCATATCACGTCACTTTATGATTTGCATGTGATGTTTATCATGTTTACATCTTATTTGCTTAGAACGACGGTAGCATAAATAAGATGATCCCTCACTAAAATTTCAAGAGACGTGTTCCCCCTAACTGTGCACCGTTGCGAAGGTTCGTTGTTTCGAAGCACCACGTGATGATCGGGTGTGATAGATTCTAAAGTTCGAATACAACGGGTGTTGACGAGCCTAGCATGTACAGACATGGCCTCGGAACACATGCGAAACACTTAGGTTGACTTGACGAGCCTAGCATGTCAGACATGGCCTCGGAACACAAGAGATCGAAAGATCGAACATGAGTCGTATAGTAGATACGATCAACATGGAGATGTTCACCGATGATGACTAGTCCGTCTCATGTGATGATCGGACACGGCCTAGTTTGACTCGGATCATGTATCACTTAGATGACTAGAGGGATGTCTATCTGAGTGGGAGTTCATTAAATAATCAGATGAACTTCATTATCATGAACATAGTCAAAAGGTCTTTGCAAATTATGTCATATCTTACGCTTTAGTTCTACTGTTTAAGATATGTTCCTAGAGAAAATTTAGTTGAAAGTTGGTAGTAGCAATTATGCGGACTGGGTCCGTAAACTGAGGATTGTCCTCATTGCTGCACAGAAGGCTTATGTCCTTAATGCACCGCTCGGTGTGCTGAACCTCAGCGTCGTCTGTAGATGTTGCGGAACATCTGACATACACGTTTTGATAACTACGTGATAGTTCAGTGCGTAATGCTAACGGTTTAGAATTGTGGCACCAAAGACGTTTTTGAAATGTCGCAGAACATGTGAGATGTTCCGAAGACTGAAATTGGGATTTCAGACTAATGCCCGCGTCAAGAGGTATGAGACCTCTGACAAGTTTCTTAAGCCTGCAAACTAAGGGAGAAAAGCTCAATCGTTGAGCATGTGCTCAGATTGTCTAAGTACCACAATCGCTTGAATCGAGTGGGAGTTAATCTTCCAGATGAGATAGTGATGGTTCTCCGTAGTCACTGCCACCAAGCTATTAGAGCTTCGTGATGAACTATAACATATCAGGGATAGACATGATGATCCTTGAGCAACTCGCGATGTTTGACACCGCGAAAGTAGAAATCAAGTAGGAGCATCAATTGTTGATGGTTAGTAAAACCACTAGTTTCTAGAAGGGCAAGGGCAAAAGGGATACTTCATGAAACAGCAAATCATTTGCTGCTCTAGTGTAGAATCCCAAGGTTGAACCCAAACCCGAGACTAAGTGCTTCTGTAATGAGGGGAACGGTCACTGAAGCAGAACTACCCTAGATACTTGGTAGATGAGAAGGCAAGGCAAGGTCGACAGAAGTATATTGGATATACATTATATGAATGTGTACTTTACTAGTACTCCTAGCAGCACCAGGGTATTAGATACCGGTTCGGTTGCTAAGTGTTAGTAACTCGAAATAAAAGCTGCGGAATAAACGGAGACTAGCTAAAGGTGAGATGACGATATGTGTTGGAAGTGTTTCCAAGGTTGATGTGATCAAGCATCGCATGCTCCCTCTACCATCGAGATTGGTGTTAAACCTAAATAATTGTTATTTGGTGTTTGCGTTGAGCATAAACATGATTGGATTATGTTTATTGCGATACGGTTATTCATTTAAGGGGAACAATGGTTACTCTGTTTATTTGAATAATACCTTCAATGGTCTTGCACCTAAAATGAATCTCGATCGCAGTGATACACATGTTCATGCCAAAAGATATAAAATAGTAATGATAGTACCACATACTTCTGGCACTGCCATTTGAGTCATATTGGTATAGAACGCATGAAGAAGCTCCATGTAGATGGATCTTTGGACTCACTCGTTTTTGAAAGGATTGAGACATGCGAACCATGTCTATTGGTATATATGCGTGAAGAAACTCCATGCAGATGGATCGTTTGGACTCACTTGATTTTGAATCACTTGAGACATGCAAATCATACCACATGGGCAAGATGACTGAAAAGCCTCGTTTTCACTAAGATGGAACAAGAGAGCAACTTGTTGGAAGTAATACATTTGATGTGTGCAGTCCAATGAGTGCTGAGGCACGCAGTGGATATCAATATGTTCTTACTTCACAGATGATTTGAGTAGATGCTGAGAATATTTACTTGATGAAACACAAGTCTGAATTATTGAAAGGTTCAAGTAATTTCAGAGTGAAGTTGAAGATCGTCGTGACAAGAGGATAAAATGTCTGTGATATGATCATAGAGATGAGTATCTGAGTTACGAGTTAAAAGTGTTTCACAATTAAGACATTGTGGAAAGTGTTTCACAATTAATACCGCCTGGAACACCACAGTGTGATGGTGTGTCCGAACATCATAACAGCACCCTATTGGATATGGTGCATACCATGATGTCTCTTATCGAATTACCATTGTCGTTTATGGGTTAGGCATTAGAGACAACCGCATTCACTTTAAAAGGGGCACCACGCAATTCTGTTGAGACGACAGCGTTTAGAGAAACCTAAGTTGTCGTTTCTTAAAAGTTTGGGGCTGCGATGCTTATGTGAAAAAGTTTCAGGCTGATAAGCTCGAACCCAAAGCGGATAAACGCATCTTCATAGAATACCCAAAACAGTTGGGTATACCTCCTATTTCAGATCTGGAAGCAAAAGTAATTGCTTCTAGAAATGGGTCCTTTCTCGAGGAAAAGTTTCTCTCGAAAGAATTGAGTGGGAGGATGGTGGAGACTTGATAAGGTTATTGAACCGTCACTTCAACTAGTGTGTAGCAGGGCACAGGAAGTTGTTCCTGTGGCACCTACACCAATTGAAGTGGAAGCTTATGATAGTGATCATGAAACTTCGGATCAAGTCACTACCAAACCTCGTAGGTCGACAAGGATATGTACTACTCCTGAGTGGTATGGTAATCCTGTCTTAGATATCATGTTGTTAGACAATACTGAACCTACGAGCTCTGGAGAAGCGATGGTGGGCCCATATTCCGACAAATGGTTAGAGGCCATGAAATCCGAGATAGGATCCATGTATCAGAACAAAGCATGGACTTTGGTGAACTTGCCCGATGATCGGCAAGCCATTGAGATAAATGGATCTTTAAGAAGAAGACGGACGTGGACGGTAAGGTTACCGTCTATGAAGCTCGACTTGTGGCAAAGAGTATTTTCACAAGTTCAAGGAGTTCACTACGATGAGATTTTCTCATCCGTAGCGATGCTTAAGTCCGTCGGAATCATGTTAGCATTAGTTGCATTTATGAAATCGGGCAGATGGATGTCAAAACAAGTTTCCTTACCAGTTTTTGTAAGGAAAGGTTGTATGTGATACAATCAGAAAAGTTTTGTCGATCCTAAGGATGCTAAAAGGTATGCTAGCTCCAGCGATCCTTCCATGGACTAGAGCAAGCTTCTCGGAGTCAGAATATACGCTTTGATGGAGTGATCAAAGTTTTTGGGTTTATACAAAGTTTGTTAGAAACTTGTATTTACAATAAAGTGAGTGGGAGCGCTACAACATTTCTGATAAGTATATGTGAATGACATATTGTTGATCCAAAATGATGTAGAATTTCTGGAAAGCATAAAGGGTTGTTTGAAAGGAGTTTTTCAAAGGAAGACCTGGATAAAGCTGCTTACATATTGGGCATCAAGATCTATAGAGATAGATCAAGGCGCCTGATGATACTTTCAAAGAACGCACACCTTGACATGATTTTGAAAGAGTTCAAAATAGATCAGCAAAGAAGGAGTTCTTGGCTGTGTTACAAGGTGTGAGTATTGAGTAAGACTCAAGACCTGACCACAGCAGAAGAGAGAGAAAGGAAGAAGGTCGTCCCCTATGCTTTAGACGTAGGCTCTACATATGCTATGCTGTGTACCGCACATGAAGTGTGCCTTGCCATGAGTTGGTCAAGGGGTACAATAGTGATCCGGGAATGGATCACATGACAGCGGTCGAACTTATCCTTAGTATCTAGTGGACTAAGGAATTTTCTCGATTATGGAGGTGAAAAGGAGTTCGTCGTAAAGGGTTACGTCGATGCAAACTTTGACACTAATCCGGATGACTCTGAGTAGTAAACCGGATTCGTATAGTAGAGCAGTTATTTGAAATGGCTCCAAGTAGCGCGTGGTAGCATCCACAAGATGACATAGATGTTTGTAAAGCACACACGGATCTGAAAGGTTCAGACCCGTTGACTAATAACCTCTCTCACAAGCATAACATGATCATACCAGAACTCATTGAGTGTTAATCACATAGTGATGTGAATTAGATTGTTGACTCTAGTAAACTCTTTGGATGTTGGTCACATGGTGATGTGACCTGTGAGTGTTAATCACATGGTGATGTGAACTAGATTATTGACTCTAGTGCAAGTGGGAGACTGTTAGAAATATGCCCTAGAGGCAATAATAAATTGGTTATTATTATATTTCCTTGTTCATGATAATCGTTTATTATCCATGCTAGAATTGTATTGATAGGAAACTCAGATACATGTGTGGATACATAGACAACACCATGTCCCTAGTAAGCCTCTAGTTGACTAGCTCGTTGATCAATAGATGGTTACGGTTTCCTGACCATGGACATTGGATGTCGTTGATAACGGGATCACATCATTAGGAGAATGATGTGATGGACAAGACCCAATCCTAAGCCTAGCACAAGATCGTGTAGTTCGTTTGCTAAGAGCTTTTCTAATGTCAAGTATCATTTCCTTAGACCATGAGATTGTGCAACTCCCGGATACCGTAGGAATGCTTTGGGTGTACCAAACGTCACAACGTAACTGGGTGGCTATAAAGGTGCACTACAGGTATCTCCGAAAGTGTCTGTTGGGTTGGCACGAATCGAGACTGGGATTTGTCACTCCGTGTAAACGGAGAGGTATCTCTGGGCCCACTCGGTAGGACATCATCATAATGTGCACAATGTGACCAAGGAGTTGATCACGGGATGATGTGTTACGGAACGAGTAAAGAGACTTGCCGGTAACGAGATTGAACAAGGTATCGGGATACCGACGATCGAATCTCGAGCAAGTAACATACCGATTGACAAAGGGAATTGTATACGGGATTGATTGAATCCCCGACATCGTGGTTCATCCGATGAGATCATCGTGGAACATGTGGGAGCCAACATGGGTATCCAGATCCCGCTGTTGGTTATTGGCCGGAGAACGTCTCGGTCATGTCTGCATGGTTCCCGAACCCGTAGGGTCTACACACTTAAGGTTCGATGACGCTAGGGTTATAGGGAATAGATATACGTGGTTACCGAATGTTGTTCGGAGTCCCGGATGAGATCCCGGACGTCACAAGGAGTTCCGGAATGGTCCGGAGGTAAAGATCTATATATGGGAAGTCCTGTTTTGGTCACCGGAAAAGTTTCGGGTGCTATCGGTAATGTACCGGGACCACCGGGAGGGTCCCGGGGGTCCACCAGGTGGGGCCACCGGCCCCAGAGGGCTGCATGGGCCAAGTGTGGGAAGGGACCAGCCCCTAGGTGGGCTGGTGCGCCTCCCACAAGGGGCCCAGGGCGCGGGAAGGGGGGGAAGGGGGAAACCCTAGGCTCAGATGGGCCTAAGGCCCATCTAGTGGGGCGCCCCCCTCTCTCTCCCCCCTTGGCCGCCCCCAAGTCCCATCTAGGGCTGGCCGCACCCCTTGGGGGGGAACCCTAGATGGGGGCGCAGCCCCTCCCCCTCCCCTATATATACTTGAGGTTTTGGGGCTGCCATACACAGGAGAACATCTCCCTCTTGGCGCAGCCCTACCCCTCTTCCTCCTCATCTCTCGCGGTCTTGGCGAAGCCCTGCGGGATTGCCACGCTCCTCCATCACCACCACGCCGTCGTGCTGCTGCTGGATGGAGTCTTCCCCAACCTCTCCCTCTCTCCTTGCTGGATCAAGGCGTGGGAGACGTCACGGGCTGCACGTGTGTTGAACGCGGAGGCACCGTTCTTCGGTGCTTAGATCGGAACCAACCGCGATCTGAATCGCTACGAGTACGACTCCTTCATCCGCGTTCTTGCAACGCTTCCGCATCGCGATCTACAATGGTATGTAGATGCACTCCCCTTCCCCTCGGTGCTAGATTACTCCATAGATTGATCTTGGTGATGCGTAGAAAATTTTGAATTTCTGCTACGTTCCCCAACAGCTTGGTAGAACCTTGGGCTCCCGACGCCTCAGTTTGAGCCGGCCCATGGTCGCAAGGTTGTCTAATCTCTTTTCTGTTTCTTTTTTATTTATTTTTATTTTTTATTTTCTTTCTTCCTTTTTTCCTTCTCCTTTTTTAATTCTTTTCTCATGCATTATATAAAGTTCATTGCGTGTCTATATACTAACATGTTCATCGTATATTTAGCGAAATGTTCACCCTATATTACGAAAATATTCAAGATATTTTCTTAAATGTTCACTGTGTATTTTAAAATTGTTCAGTGCATATCACAAAAATGTTCAATGTGCATTTAGATATTGTTCAACTTATATCACAAAATGTTCAATGCTTATTTTTAACACTATTAAGAATATACTACAAAATTGTTTGATATATATTTAAAATTGTTCATCGTATATAAAAAATTCAATAAATGTTCAGAATTTTAAATGTTCGTTCATGTTTTTCAAAAAAGAAATTGTTCACGTTCAAAAAGTTTGTTATAATATTCAAAATTTGTTCATGATTTTAAAAATTGTTTGTATATTTTAAGAAAATTTGTTCACATTTTCCCCAAAAAAATATAGAAAATTTTGAAGAAAAAAAGCGGACCCTCGCTCAACTTAGTACTGTAAAATTAGTGCTCGCTATTGGCAAACCTCAGTCACCGGCTTGACTGGCTGGCCCACCACGTCGCCTTG
The DNA here is from genome assembly GCF_018294505.1 of Triticum aestivum. Taxonomy (NCBI): domain Eukaryota; kingdom Viridiplantae; phylum Streptophyta; class Magnoliopsida; order Poales; family Poaceae; genus Triticum; species Triticum aestivum. The sequence continues at coordinate 52,908,236 of NC_057799.1, read as the reverse complement.
CGCCACACACGATTGCGTCGCCGCAATTACCCTTTCGCGAAATAATGGCGACACATGGCGCACTCCTCGCCTCTGGCGATGCCTATAGGTGACGGCAATGTCGGGAGTTCGACTCCCTGCCCGTGCTATTATTTTTCATCACAGTTTTCATTTGGCCGACGCCCGGCGAATGGGTCGACCTATTATCGCACCCCTTCAGTGAAAGCATGTCTACTGGACGCATGCGAGCGTGCAATAAGAGGTCTTGTGGGAAAGAGTGGAAGGGATATGGGAACAAGGGGTTTGTCTGGGCCGAAGTCTTATGCACCTGCAAGAAGGAACCGGAGGACAGGAGCAGGGCACTCTGCCCGCGGCGCCGACAACGGTTGAGAAATCACGGGGGACGCGTTGATTGATCACGCTCACTAATTGTTGCAGAGGGAGCGGAAAGGGGGAGAGAGAATGATTACGGACGGCAAAGGGAAGGCGAATCCGGGAGAGGGTGGGAGGGTTTTGAATGGAATTGGGAAAGAGAGAGTGGGGGGATGGGTGGGAGCGGGGTTATCTGGGCCGGAACCTCGTGCGATCAAGCTAGTCGAGATTTTTATTTTTTTGAGGGAAATAGCCAAGCTTTATTCATCGAAAACCACATGAAGTGGGATACAGTTCAGGTCATGGGGTTGGTCAAACCAAACGTGGCGTCCCGGACCCAAGGATATAGTAGGGGTGGCAATGGGTAGGGTATGGGTGGGTACAACCTTCTTCTGCCCTAACCCATGCCCACATGAACCTTCTATAGCCACCCACTTGAATACCCATGGGCATAAATTGATACCCATGCCCATACCCATCGGGTATCCTATACCCAGTGGCTATCCATTGGGTACAATGTATGGCATTTAAATTTTAAAAAGTGGAGAAATGAGTCTAAAATTCAAGTGACGATGGGCAAAGCAGTATAGCACAGATGTGGCCTCCTCTGATGGGTGGCCTCTTGGAGGAATCAAGCGAGTATGAGCAATGGTTGGTGGAAGCCTGATGCAGTGGGAGGCGGCGGTGGGACTCGGGAATCACTGATCCAGAGATGAAAATGAGTCTGGTGACAATAATTCAAAATTTCATCGTTTCGAGGAGACACATAGGATGTAGGAGGAGTGGCGATCAAGTGCATGTGGGCCTATGAGCTATGGCCGGCTTAGGGGATACGGGATTTAGGGTTGGGCCATAGGAGTTGGATGTTGACCCCACATATCGTAGGAGTTATTTTCATTTATTAATACTTTATGGGTATCCATTGGGTTACCCATGGGTCCAATTTCATACCCATGCCCTACCCATATATTTTGCGAGTATGCATACCCATTACCCATGGGTAAAAAATCTCTCCAAGTCTTGCCCATGCCCACTGTTTTCGGGTAGGGTACCCGCGGGTACCCGTACCATGGGCAAAACTGCCATCCCTAGGATAGAGAATGCTTGGCTAACTTATGAGCTTCTAAGTTGTTCAAATGACCTTCAAAACAAAAATTACATAAAAAGGATAACTGTTGGACTCTAATCTCCTTGATGATGGCACCATAAGGTCCATTGCTGTCGTTGTGGATAGCCCTTACCACCTCCTTTGCGTCCGAGGAAATGACAAACTGATTTATGTGTAGATCCGCAGCGAGTGCCAAGCCTTCCCGACATGCAATTGCCTCCAGTGTCGCGGGATCATCCACTCCTCTAATTACCAGGGCCGAGCTTTAAGATACGTCCCCATGTTATCTCTGCAGACCGCCACTGTTGTTCCCCTGCTTCCTGTTCTGCATCCCGCATCGACGTTAATCTTTGCAAAGCCCACAGGCGGAGCTTTTGGTTTCCTTCCGACGGATGGTACCACCCTGGGTTCAGTCCGATCCGGTTCCTGTCTCACATTGATCGTCTCCAGCTCAATGATGTACCTTTCAACAAACGACATGATCGCATGTGGGCTCTGAAAAATGCCTTCATGAATAGCCTTCCGCCTTGCCGTCCAGATAGCCCATGACGTCACCGAGAGCTTAACAAATTCAGCGTGAGATAAAAGCTCCGTTAAAGTGAAGAGCCAATGCTTAGCCTTTGGCTCTGTTGTAGCTGCCATTTTTTGTAACAGATCTCCTTCTACGAGCGCCCAGGTACACCGAGCCATTGTGCAATCTAGGAGTGAGTGTCTCCACGAATCGGATGCCCCACATATACTACAAGAGTTTGATTGTGCCATATTTCTTCTGACCCGGACATCATTTGTTGGGATCGAATGCTTTGACAGTCTCCAGAGAAACATCCTGACCTTTCCAGGTACTCTAGTTTTCCACAAATTCTTCCAAGATCTTTCCTCCATCGACGCGCTTGAGGTGCCCGAGTTATTTTCCAGCCACGCTTCTCTTCTAGATCTCGTAGCCACAAGCATGCGATATGCCAAGCGGACCGAGAAGAGGCCATTCTTTTCATAATGCCAACTCCAAAAATCTAGGATATTGCAAGTGCATAATGGGATACGAAGAATAACTTGAGTATCCATCGGCATAAAAACAGACTCCACTTTTTCTCTATCCCACCCAGCTGATGTGCTATCTATGAGCTCAGAAACAAGCAGCGGCGGGTTTTGGGTGATACACCCATACGGTTTCATCATCTCCTCCCTAGGCAACCAATTATCTTCCCAGATCCTTGTTGTCTCTCCGGTACCAATGCGCTTGATCAAGCCAACTTTCAATGTGTCACGGCCCTCTACAATTGCTCTCCAAATCTGGCTACCTAAAGGAGCTTCCAGAATCGAACAGATGGATAGTTATCTCGGTGGGCTGGGCTTCTAGACCTGCAGCCTTCCGGGCTGGATTGCTTACGGATGGGCCAAGTCTAAAAAAAAAGCTTACGGATGGGCTGCATGTGCCATAAACGCGAGCTGGATTAGGACCTAGGAGGGCCGAGAGTGACTCCTGTGCTGGGGCCCACCCCAAAAAGGCCTGCCGCTTCGCCTTGCGCCACACACGTTCGCGTCGCCGCAGTTACTCCTCCGCGAAATAATGGCGGCGACACACGGCGCTCTCCTCACCTCCGGCGATGCCTATAGGCGACGGCAATGGCGCCCTGTTGTGCCTGTCTGTGCTCCCCCGCACTACGGACGACACTCCTCCTCCTCGGCCTGCTCGCCTCTTCCCCCTGCCGTCTCCTCTCCTCCATCGCTCGCGCCGCGCCGCGCTCGTGGAGCGGAGTCGCGGAAGTATCCGGAGACACCGCGCGGCACGCGCCGAATCCGGCCGTGGCCCGATTGGCCGAGGTGATTTTAGTTTCTCTCTGAAGTTCTCCCTGGGGTGGAACGGTCGGATTTGCGGGTGTGCTGGGTGGGAGGAGTGACAGTGGATTGCAGAGGAACAGAGTAAATACTACTGTCAGTTGGCTTCGAAATAGTGGTTTAGATACTACTATTACTGAGTAAATAATGCTCAGCTTCTGTCTATCTTAGCACTGCATAGTTGTGTGGATTTTCGGATATGACCGATGCTTCTTGAACTCTTGATGCAAAGAGTACTGTAGTTCTGCTTTTGCCTCTTTTTTATTTTATTGAAAGAGGGGGTTTCCCTCCGATTTCATTAAGGAAACCAAGTCTCAGAACTCTACCATCTGGTACTGTTCCATGATAATCATTTCAATTCTAACAAATAGTTCAGGGTAGAAATCCTCTGTCTTTTGCTTTCAATTCAGTTAGGATCCCTTCAATTTGATTTATTTTCAACCAAATGTGTGACAGTGGTCAGGCGAAACAGACATAGGCGATATGTATCACATGATGAAATTTTGGGATCATTGAATGTATTGCACTAACCTTTTTTAGGGGTGTCTTGTCACTTACTGAATATGTCACTCTTGTTAAATTTATTAATAGTAGGATTTTTTTAACTGTTGCAGCATCGAAGCGCGGACTGCATCATCCAAACACCACTACCTGTCGTTGCCAACGACAACCAGCGATCCTACAGTTAACCTCGGTGGATGTCCTTGAATTTGCATTCCCTGGTAACCTCTGTGAAACTTTGTGCTCTGTTGGCTGTTGCACTTGAAAATGGGTGCGGCGTCTTCTACGATTGAAGACGACAAGGTCCTTGTGTTATGCCAGGAGAGGAAGCGTTTTGTTAGAGAGGCACTTGATGGAAGATGTGCGCTTGCATGTGCTCACCATGATTATACTGTGTCACTTAGAGACACGGGATCTTTTCTGAGAAAATGTTTTGAAGGAGAGAAGTCTCTTGCAGCTGCAAATGAGGAGGGTCATGTTGCAGATTCAGAAGATGGTTTCGACAATTCGTCCACTGAAACTTTGGGACAGGTGTACTCTAACACCAGATAGTGTAGCTTCAGAAAATATTGCTTCAGCAGACAGGCTCAAAGGCAAGAGGAGAATAATAGGTGTTATCACAATTGAAAATGATGAAATTCCTCCCATCCCCCTAGTTAATGTGGTCCCATCATCTGTGGCTGCTCGCACTATGGACTCCCAGAAACCTTATCCTGAAGTAAAGAATGTGGTGAAGGACTTATCTTCATGCATGAAAGAGGTTGAGATATTATTCTTTAGGGCATGTGATTCTGGGAAACAAGTTCCAATGATTCTGGAAGAAGATAAAATCCAGTTCCGCCCTCTACTACCTGAAGAAATAGGTTACATATGTCAAGTAACGTACATTTGTGTTGCATGATCTCCAGCTTCTCTTGCCATTTGTTCATAATATTTTTCTGCTGCAGCACAAGGATCAAAGGTATCAAATTTTCTTGCGACCTTCCTTGTTTGCTGCAGGGAGGAAGTTTCTGTTCCTAAACGTAAGCTATCTCTTTTGAAGTTATTAGTATCAACTTTATTTTTACTAGTGTACAAGCTTGTCCCATTCCCATGTAAACGTCTTATATTTTGGGACGGAGGTAGTAGCGAATAGATTCAGGAGCATTTATGTGAATAACTGATGAATATTACTATATTTTAAGTTACTATACGATACTCTGTAATTTAAAACTTCGTTCTGTTTTTGCTTTCTTAATGTTGTGGTCATTGCATTTTCCTTACTGTTGTACTGAGATCATTTTCACCCCCCCCCCCCCCCCCCCGGCGGCAATTGACCTTGCTATTTTTTCTTTTCTTGTTCAGTGTTTTATCATGGTCTTTCTTACCGTGACAAATAATTTGATCATGATGGTTTAATGCAGCCCCTCCTCAAGCTGAGATAAAGTACCTTACCTGGCATAGATTAGTGTCTTCATGTTAGGAGCTAGGGTTCTGCCGGTTCTAGGGCGGAGATTGTAGGGGAAAGATGGAGGAAGACGAGGTCGAGGGCGCGGCGGCCGACGGCTGGGCGCCGTCCTTGCGTGGTGGAGAAGAGGCGGCGGCGGCGCAAGAGGCGGCTAGGGTTAGGTCTCCCGGCTCCCTAAGGGAAGCCGAGCAAATACTGATTGCTTCTTGCTTGATTAGATTGATACATCTCCTCTCCTTATATAGAGAGGTTTACTTGACTCCTAAGCAAACGACCCTAATACCGATAAGATAATTGGGCTAAGCCCCTAATAACGATAAGATAACTTGGGCCACAGCCCACCTAATATGCCGGTCATAACACTTCTCCCCGCCTGCACAAACAGCTCGTCCTCGAGCTGTAAGGCGGGGAAGCGCTTGCTGAACTCCTCGAGGTGATCAACCAGCGTCAAACACCTCCGCGACAGCTGGGGCGGCCAGGTCGCCGAGCCCGGCGGCGACGGCGTCCTCCTCAATGTAGTCTGCAGCCTCCAGGTAGAAGAGTCGGGGGCAGACGTGGCCGGGCATGTAGGTCTCGTCGCAGTTGAAGCACAACCCTTGGCGGCGACGCTCGAGTAGCTCGGCCGAGGTGAGCCGGCGGAACGGGCGCGCCGCGGTCGCGGCAAGGGGTGCCGCGGAAGCCTGAGCAGGCCGACCCTGCGCGGGAACATCCGGCCAGGGTGGCGGCCCAGCGGCCCGGGACGGTGATGCCTGCTGGATGGCCACCGCGCGGCGCTCGAACGCGCGGGCGTAGTACATGGCCGTCTGGAGGTCCTGGGGTCCCTGCAGCTCGACGTCCACGCGGATATGATCTGGCAGACCGCCGACGAAGAGTTCGGCCCGCTGGTGAGGCGACACGCCGGACGCGTGGCACGCCAGGGCCTGAAAGCGGTCGGTGTAGTCCTGCACCGTAGAGGTGAAGGGAAGGCGGCCCAACTCCGCCAGCCGGCTCCCACGTATCGGTAGTCCGAATCGAAGGAGGCAGAACTCGCGAAAACGCTCCCATGGGGGCATGCCGCCCTCGTCCTGCTCGAGGGCGTAGTACCACGTCTGTGCGGCGCCGCGGAGGTGATAAGAGGCGAGCCAGGTGCGGTCCGACGCGAGCGTCCGTTGCCCCCGGAAGAACTGCTCGCACTGGTTGAGCCAGTTGAGGGGGTCCTCGGCGCCGTCGTAGGTGGCGAAGGCGAGCTTGGCGAAGCGCGGCGGTGTCTGAGCATGACCGCCGTGAGTGTACGGCTCGGCGGTACGGAGCAGCGAAGAGGATGGCGTTGGTCCGGTGTGCACAGGTGGTCCGCAGGAAAGCGGTGGCCCGTCGAAGCCAGCGTGGAAACCCGCGGAGCCGGAGGGCCCGTCGTACGACAGGGAGGGCGCCGGCTGGTCCGCGACCATGGTGTAGACTGGCGGCGGTGACGTCCCGGCCAACCAGGCCGGAAGCTGGGACAGCGAGGGCGGGAACCGCACTTGCTGAATCGGCACGCCCGCCGGCGCGGTTGTAGTCAGCCCGGTGCTGGGCGGCGGAGGCGCCGACAGCGGCAGCTGCTGCTGCCTGGAAACGGCAGAGGCGGCGGGCGCGGCGATGGCCGCGGCCGGCCATTGTGGCCAGATCGGGGCGGTGGCGGGGGCTGGCTGTAGCTGCAGCGAGAGCTGCAGCGGCCCGACCAGCGTCGTGGTGGCCCCGGGGTGCGGCGGCTGCCAGGGCAGTGGCGGCAAGGACCCTGGTGGCGTGGGTGACGCGGCGAGGGCCGGCGCCGGCCACTGCGGCCATTGGGGCACGGCGGCGGGCGGCGGCTGAAGCAGCCAGTGGTGGTGTAGAGGCCCGGTCGGCGCCGCGGGTGCCGAATACCACGGCAGGGCGGCTGGCCCGGTCACGGCGGCCGGCGGCCCGTAGGGGCCGGCTAGGTATAGCCGTATCCCCTGGACGGTGGTGATGAGATCGTTGAGGACCCCGGTGATCTCCGCCGGGGAGTAGACGGCGGCCGGTGGTGCGGTGGAGAGCGCCGTCATCTGGGTGGTGGCGGCGCCGGAGGATGCGACCAGTGACGCGGACGGGGAGGGCAGCGGCGCGGTGGAGAAGGCCAGCGGCGCGGTGGTGACGGTCGGCAACGGAAGCGACGGGATGGGCGGCGGCGAAGACATGATCGGAACTGAGCTACCTGATACCAAGGTGTTAGGAGCTAGGGTTCTGCCGGTTCTAGGGCGGAGATTGTAGGGGAAAGATGGAGGAAGACGAGGTCGAGGGCGCGGCGGCCGACGGCTGTGCGCCGTCCTTGCGTGGTGGAGAAGAGGCGGCGGCGGCGCAAGAGGCGGCTAGGGTTAGGTCTCCCGGCTCCCTAAGGGAAGCCGAGCAAATACTGATTGCTTCTTGCTTGATTAGATTGATACATCTCCTCTCCTTATATAGAGAGGTTTACTTGACTCCTAAGCAAACGACCCTAATACCGATAAGATAATTGGGCTAAGCCCCTAATAACGATAAGATAACTTGGGCCACAGCCCACCTAATATGCCGGTCATAACACTTCACAACTGTCGCCATCCACGAATCCTCTTGGGACTATGCTTGACATCCATACATCAACGCCAGATAGATTGTATGCATGGGAAACAAAGCTTTATGATGAAGTTAAGGTAATAGCCTGCTACTCAATGTGCACGCTTTGAATATTGGTGCATGTTCCCCATTTCTGTTTGCCTGCAGCAGTCCCTTTTCCCCTTCCTTTTGAGTATAATGAAATATATCTTGATTCTTATGACTTACTATTGTGAGTTGTGACTGCCTTCACTAGAACTCTCTACTGCATTTCGTGTACAAAATACTTGTTTATGGAGAACAACATTCTATTGTCAAAATAAATAAATTGTAATTGTATAGGTTTTTCAGATGTCACTTAGTTCCTTTTAGATAGTGGAAGGGACAATTGCATGCAGCCAAAATTTACTAGTGTCCTGAAGCGAAAAAGGTCGAAACTACTAAGCTTCCATATATGACTTGTAGTTATGTGGCCCGTTGCCATTTTGTAACCCTGTGTGATTCTGCTTTCAGGCCAGCAGCTCCATCTGCAGGAAGTATGATGAGAAATGTAAGCAACTGAGAGACCAGGAGTCGCGAGGGAAAAAACAAATCATCACCGATTTTACCCGTGCTGCAGTAAAAGACTTGCATTCCAGAATCCAAGTGGCTATTCAGAAAATAGATCTCATTTCGATGAACACAGAAAATCTAAGGGATAAAGAGCTTCAACCACAGCTGGATGAGCTAATTGAGAGGTATGTTTGTCCATTTCAATTTTTATAGGAGAATTTGCACTGGGATGTGCGCTATAAGATCGTGGTAGATCAGTATGCAGTCCATCAGAAGGGGCAGACTCATTTCTTTTTACGAACATCGTCAGAGAGCTGGGCGTTCCTGCACTTCCATTAAGAAGAATAGATTGGACCGATTTATTAAGGAAACTAGGCAAAAAAAAAAATCCTTACGGAGTAGTACAACTGATTAAAGGGCAACAGTGCAGCTACTAGCTGGTGGACAGATCAGGCGAGTTAATTTAGCATTTACATACTGACAGCAATATAAATCTGATGAAGTATGTGCTTTTCCTGCAGTTTCACCATGATGTGGACAACCATGCATCAGTGCCATCGATTTCAGCACTCGATCATCAAATCACTATCCAGCAGCTGCAAACTAGAAACACCGCTCGACTCTGAGCCTTGACGCCAAGCCGACCTCCTTGTGTCGATCGAACTCGGCAAACTACGTTCAGACCTCCGAAACTGGATCGCATCCCACAGGGCCTACCTGGGCAGCCTCAACCTGTGGCTGCACAAGTGCATGAAGCCTCTGAGGAAGAGGAAGAGCTCCAGGAAGCAAAACGCCGCCGCCGCCGTCGACGTCTCTGACGGAGTGCGCCGTCGCTTCCATGTTCGCCATGTGCGAGACCTGGATGAAGCTGCTGGACGATCTGCCGACCGGGGACCTGGAAGAGGCCATCGAGGGTCTCGTTGCAGATGTAAGCAGTAAGCTGCCACCTGCCACGAATGCGGAGCAACGCCTCGACGAGTCGATAACAAATGGTGGAACGGAGGAAGAGGTTCCTAGAAACGATGCCGCTGCCGATTTACGATCGAGCCTCGTGGTGTTCGTGGAGAAGCTTCAGTCTTTCTCGGAGATATCAGTGCAGAAATACCTAGATCTGCAGAAAGGCGTCGGTGCGGCCAAAGACAGGCTTCTGAAACATGAAACAGGCTTGAGATACTGACTGCAGGTGTATAGTATCTCGGCCGGGTGAAACACGGCGACTTCATCATTGCAAGTTTCCAAGTAAAAGTAAATAAAATGGTCGCTCCTCGTGTAAAATCTGAACCTTGCTCGGTGTGAGCAAAATCTGTAAAATGTGACCTTGCTAGCTGTGACCATAATCTGTAAAATGACTATTCTGTCGAGCGGAGACAGCGAAATAAGAACTTTCGAAGGCGACATGGTTTTAAAATGGCGATGTGGACGTAAACATGCAATGGGTGTGTGTGATCCTGTAAATATGAATCGGGCTTTGTTATACGTAGTTACGTTTGTCTACCGGAATAGAAGCTCGGCACAAATGCTGTGCTGTGCAGTGCAGTGCGATCTTATCTTGTTGGAGATGGCGTGGCATACAGTGCCGTATCCGTCAGATGGGGCAGGCAGGCTGAAAGGTTCAACCTGTTGACATTCGACACAGTTGACAGGCTAACAAACGTGCGTATGCATGCATGGAATTGGAGTGAGCAGCAAACAGTCAGCCTGGCATTCAAGCGAGCCTGGCTGCCACCACAGTTTGGTCCTTGGCTACGCTTGCGACTATTATATTGGTGAAACGGGAGGAATCATCGGCACGCGATCTGACCTCCGGGAAACCAACAAGCACGTCCAGCTACTACTACCAGATTCCTGACTGGTATCCATGGGAAAGGACAAACGGTAGCTCAGCCCTACGGCCCAAGTCAAAAGCCCACTGCAACATGCCGCTGTTTTGCATCGCGCTCGCAATGATGCCTCCACGGCGGTGCATGCTCCTTCCGTTCTCACCATGTCCATGCATCCGAAAAGAAGAGCAGATCAGACGTCGAGCAGGTGGACGAACATGCGTAGTTTAAATGCTGTGTGCACTTTGTATCACGGTGCGTGCACAAGACAGAAGGAGGTTTGAAATCTGAACAGTAGCTAGCTTTGGATAGTGCAATGTAGTCAGTCGCTGGCACGCGTAGAACAAAGCTCTGGGGCATACCCTACCCAGGCCCAGCATTGACCTATCAATATATATATATATATATGTTAGGATCGATGGGGATGTTGTTGTTCCCCGTGATGTCAAAGGGAATTACTGTAAGCGACAGGGAGATACTCCAAGAGCATCGTCAGATGATTTATTATATACGAGTATATTGCTATCATACTACTATTACCTGAAGGAATCCGTCCGTCGTGCATGGTGGCATGGCATGTTATAGGAACCAACCGTTTAGTTTATATTTCACTAACTAATAATGCCCGCTTAGCTAATCTCAGCTCAACTATGTCCTTGTCCTTGGACCTTAGCTAGACCAGTTCGTAGTTCCTAGTATATCTATTCTGGGTCGCGTACGACCGATCGATGCTAGTGGATGAGGCCGGAGCAGGTGGCATAAGTCAAACGGTGTAGTGTCACATGAAGAGCTTTAGATTTTTCTATAAGCGGGATCGATCGATCTGGCGTGGAACTGTTAAACAATTGTACGTGGGTGCTTACCGCAAGCTGAGATCATGTTGCCATCACAAATCAGCCGTTTTCTTGTACATATATATCTCTTGCGGCTGCGTAGTCAGCAGGATCGTACGTTCTCAGCTAAATGTTGCCAAGACCGTTGAAACGTCAGAAATAGGATTGTTTTTATGCCCATTGGGATAATTGAATTTACTGTATTTTCATTGTACTCCCTCCGTTCCAAAATGTAAGTCTTTTTAGACATTTCAAATTGCTACTACAACATACGGATGTATGTAGACATATTTTAGAGTGTAAATTCACTCATTTTGCTTCGTATGTAGTCACCTATTGGAATCTCTAGAAAGACTTATATTTTGAAACGGAGGAAGTATGGTGAAAAGTGCTGCTGACCGTCTACGTGATCGGTGCACGATCAAACTGCTTTATTATGCGGACTGCATCCTGGATGCTTGACTGGGTTGTAAAGGTCATTTTTTCCCTGAAAGAAGAAGATCATTTGAACAGGCGGCATAAACTTTCAAGCGCTTTTCAACTTTCCAGTGGACCCTGACCTCGGCAAAAGAACAGATCAAGATCTACCTATCCATCCATGATCCATCCACGCATAGTCCATGACCAATACTCCCTCCGTTCCTAAATATTTGTCTTTCTAGACATTTTAAATAAGAGAACCACCACATACAGATATATCATGTATGCATACATATTTTACAGCGTGGATTCACTCATTTTGCTACGTATGTAATCACTTGTTGAAATATCTAGAAAGATAAATATTTAGAAACAGAGGGAGTAGATTATATTATTACTAAGTGTTTAGTGGAGGCAGTCGAGTGGCGGCTGGACCCCATCCCCATCCGTGACACTCGAAGTCTTTGGGGGCACTCGATTACGAGGGAATGCGTCATGGGATGTCGTCTCGTCTGGGCACTTAAACTAAAACCCATGCGGTAGGATTGTCTCGTAGTACACTGTAGTATCATATCATATGTGCATGTCGTCGTCTCGATCGCCGCCACTGCACCTAGTTTAGTCGATCGGTACAGTACAGTCAGTCAGCTTGCGAGCGATTTGCATGGCGTATTTTTCAGCGCTGACAAACTGGCCGAATCCGTCAACCTTGCTCAGCTTTCGCGCGGCGATCGATCTGGTTCTGGTGGGACGGGTATAATAATATGGATCACTACGTGCTCGCTGTCTCGGTGTGAAAGATGACGCTGTGAGAAGCTAGATGAGCTTCTTTGTGGGAGGGAAATGCATGCGTCATTAACTGGCGCTGTGCCGCCGGTGCATTGGATCGATCGGTCGGTCCACCGCAGCGGTGCCACCGGAGCCGGCGGCGTTGTCTGTGTGCTTCCCCGTGGTGCGGTGTTGTCTTTTTTTTTTTGCGAATAGTGGTGCGGTGTTGTCTGTGTGCCGTTTCAAAAACCAATGGTTTACGGAGAGCTCAGGCCTCAGGCTGCTGGAAAATATGCAAGATTAGCGTCTTTGTGGAAGGGAAATGCATCGTGAAATGGCGCTGTGCCGACGGTGCTTCGGATCGATCGGTCCACCGCAGCGGCGGCCACCGGAGCCGGCGGCGTGGAAGATCTGCCTGCCCAGCGCGGTTGGTCGTGTTTGGAACACGCATTTGGACCCGCGCTCGGGGTCAGCAGACGGTACGTCCATCGTCGTCGTCGAGGACGGATCACGACATCACTTAGTTGTCGCCTACGATCCGTGCTGCCCCCCTTGCCTGCCCCCGTGACAGCGAGAGCATACTACTGCTACTACGGTAAGAAAGTGTGTCGCCTGCTGTCTGCACAAAAACAAGGAATAAATCAAGAGGAGATCGATCAGTCGATCGCGCGAGCACTAACTAAAGATGGTTCAACGGCCCGTCATTTTCGGTCAGTCATCGGTGATAATTAAAAGATACTTATATTCCTACTAATTCCGTTCCCTCGCGGTGAAGGAAAAGAAGGAAGGATCACTTGCGATCGAAGCAGAATCTCCACCCGAGCAGAGGAATCACAAAATCGGGGCCTAGCACAAAAGGTTGGCACCCGGCGATCGACGAGCCGACGGCGATCTCTTCTAGATCTTCCTCCGAGTAAACTAGACTGCTAATCAGACTGCGTCGGTGACGGCAGCCAACGCTAATAATAGCAATTAATCTATCTTTTAATCAACTGATGCTGGCTTCAGTGCTTGGCGCGTGCTGCTCGTAGCGTCGCAGTGAGTGAGAAAAGCAAGCAGCATTTCAAGTTGAGTGTCTAGCTAGCGGCAAGCACTAGGATCTTTGAGATCCCGGTGAGAGCGACAGCGCCATTCCCGCGAGCTGCTCATCCGATTAACCCGGGGGGCCTTGTGGATGAAATGGACAGGTAAACCTGCTTTCCTTTCTTTTTCTTTTAGGGCATCTTCAACGACAACCCGTAAAAAATCTCCCGCATCTCATCCACGGACAGAGAGACGAGTCCACGAACACGGATCCGGGAGGTCGACATCCAACGATAGCTGCATACATTTTCACAACAACTCGAACCAACCGGACGAAATTCGATCAAACATGACGAATTTTGATATAAACATAGTGGATTTCATTGAAAGTAGAATAAATTGTACATAAAAACCAGACGATATTTCATCTGGTGAAGTAAAATCTAAACATAAAACCCTAAACTATTATATACTTGCCAATACCAGGCTGGCCGGCCGCTCCTCCTCCGTCATCGTTGCCCGACCCGCCGTCGGAGTCGTCGTCATCGGGCTTGGGGCGGCAGAAGGTGGTGGTGCCGCGGCACGGCTTCTCGGCGGCCGCCCGGCGCTCACGGATGATCCTCTCCGCCTCCTCCTACACCGTGCGCAGTACGCCCGCGGCCACCGAGGACATGGGCTGGGGGAGAGGGCGGCGGTTGTTGGAGGTGTCGTCGTTGGCGGTAGTGGCGATCTCGGTGAGGGACCATTTCTCACCGTACCTATCCATCTCCCAGTCGAGGTGGCGGAGACGGCGCTTGGCCGTCTCTGATGTCATCACGGAGCGGTCCAGGGCCCAGGCGTACGCCAGGTCTGGGTCCGCCGCGATGTGTGGCGGCGGGATGCCGGAGTCCACGAACTGGGATCGGCAGCGTTGCCCTGCTGTCCGCTGGCGCCGCTCCTGGTCGGCGTACTCCTGCGCCATCATGGTGCTCCGGGACGACGACGAGGAGCCGCCGCGGAGGTAGTGCAGAATGCACCCGCACGACTTGGGCAGGGGCGGGTGTCGGTGTCAAAACCGGCGGATCTCGGGTAGGGGGTCCCGAACTGTGCGTCTAGGATCGATGGTAACAGGAGACGGGGGACACAATGTTTACCCAGGTTCGGGCCCTCTCTATGGAGGTAATACCCTACTTCCTGCTTGATTGATCTTGATGAATATGAGTGTTACAAGAGTTGATCTACCACGAGATCGTAATGGCTAAACCCTAGAAGTCTAGCCTATGAGTATATGATAATGAGTCTGTCCTATCCGGACTATGCTCTCCGGTTTATATAGACACCGGAGAGATCTAGGGTTACATGAGGTCGGTTACATAAGAGGAAATCTTCATAATAGGTCGCCTAGCTTGCCTTCACGTCAAGTAGAGTCCAATCTGGACACGGGTATTGTCCTCGGCCTTCGTATCTTCACAGTCCATCAGTTCGGCCCATGGATAACAGGCCGGACGCCCGAGGACCCCTTAGTCCAGGACTCCCGCAGTAGCCCCTGAACCTGGCTTCAATGTCGAGGAGTCCGGCGCACAGATTGTCTTCGACATTGCAAGGCTGGTTCCCCTCCTTCCGAACTCCAAGATAGTCTTCAGATGTGATTATTGTATCCGGACCTGTAACGCATTCCACACACAACCGCAGAGAGAATATAATATTTGCACGAGTCTGATCTGCTGACAGTTTTACACCACGACGTATGCATGTCCGTCCATAATCGAACCTTTTTTTTATCTGCCATCCCACGTTTCAAAGCGCGGTTGCTACTGGCACGTCTTGTCAAAGCAGAGATCGTGTCCCCCTATCACGGGATTCTCATCAATGCGGGCATGGGTAACCCAACCGCGCCTTTTGCACGGTCCTTGGGAATAGGCGAGTTTAAGGCAAGCGGGGAGGCGCTTGACATTCGCGGCCTCTATAAGGGGGTAAGGATTCCCCTCTTTTACCCACACCCCTTTTCTTTCTCAGCCCTTCCGTCCTCGAGCTCCAGCGCCCAAGCTTTAGCTTTTCCCTCGTTCGAGAAAGTACTCCAAAGATGTCCGGATCCGGAGCTGGAGGTAAGTGGATGGCCTCTTCCATCAAGAAGAAGGATATCAGGGAGCTCCGGGAGGCCGGATATCTGGCCAAAGAGATCGCTCATCGACTCCCGGCCAAGGGACAAGTCGTCCCCACTCCCGAGCCCCACGAGAGGGTTGTGTTTCTCACACACTTCGTCCGTGGGCTTGGGTTCCCTCTTCACCCATTCGTCCGCGGTTTAATGTTTTACTACGGGCTGGATTTCCATGACCTAGCCCCCAACTTCATCCTCAACATTTCGGCGTTTATCGTCGTTTGTGAGGCTTTTCTCCGCATCCCGCCTCTCTTCGGCCTGTGGCTGAAGACCTTCAATGTGAGGCCGAAGGTGGTGCGCGGTCAACAAGCAGAATGCGGAGGCGCTATGGTGGGCAAGATGCCCAACGTCACCTGGCCCGAAGGTTCATTTGCGGAGGCGGTAAAGGGGTGGCAATCGGGGTGGTTCTACATCACCGAGGCGCGCGACGCTGACTGGTTGGCGGCCCCCGAATTTCGATCCAGAATCCCGATGCGGCTCACCTCCTAGCAAGAGAGGGGCCTGACCTGGGGTCCCTCGGACGAGCTGACTGGGCTCCAGACGTGCATCCAAAACATGATGGGAAGGAAAATCAAGCTCGTCAACGTGGTCCAGGTCATGCTTGTTCGTCGGGTCCTTCCACTCCAACGCCGAACTTGTAATTTGTGGGAGTTCGAGCCGGCCAAGCACCAGACACTACTGGAGCTCTTCGGCATGACGCACGAAGAAATCTGGAAGGTGCTCTTCAAGGCCGGCGAGGCGCCACCGCCTACGACCGAAGACCGCGGGCTTAGCTTGAAGCGCCAGCCCAACCCGGTAAGTTCCTTTAAAGTTTTCAAGGAGTATCCCCTATTAGCATATTTTGAGAGGAAATTTAAGCTTCCTTCCCCTATTTTCAGGCCTGGATTAAGTTGGCCGAGGAGATTAACTGTCCGGCTCCGCTGCCCGAGGACCAAGAATTTCCATTGTTGGAGAAGATGTTGTTCCCTGCACCTTATGAGGTGCCGGAGAAGATGGCTAAGAAGGCGACCCAAGGGGCCAAGAAGAGCCTTCGCCGAAGACGCGCGAGACTTCCTCTTCGTCCGCTGACGACGAAAATGAAGAGGAAGAGGAAAACGACTTCCCACCCGAAGCAGGGAGGAAGAAGAGAGCGGCCCCCACAAGCCCGGAGGCGAAAGCGCCTAAGAGGGTTAAAGGCTCCCTCGCAGATAACTCCGCGTGGGATGTTGACAGCAGTCCGGAACGACCTCGCCGGACCAAGCCTCGGGCCGCTTCGTAAGTACCAGAATTCGCAAACGTCTGGCTTTTCCGGCTTGTAATATTGACATATTGTAAACCTTGTCCTTGCAGTCCGGCGCGCGATAACTCCCCGCGATCCTCGACGGAGGATTCGCTGGACACAGAGGAGATGGCTAGCATATCTCCGCCGCCTGCTCATTTCGTCTCACCCAGGGGTGATGACGAGTTGGTGTCCAAAAAGGCCTTCCTGGGCCGGGGGGAGGTTCCGGAGATCATCGGGGTGACGCCCCAGGATGACCCCTCGGACGCCGGACACATGGGGGAAAAAGCCCCCATGGGGACTGGTGATGGGGCCCGAATTCCCTTCGGCCCTCAGCCGGATACCCTTCCGGAAGTCTATACAGCTCCGGGGTCCAGCGAACGGCATTCCCCACCAGGAGGGGGTGTGCCTGTTCTACCGGTGACCTCTGTCCAACCGGAGGCACCGGATAATCTGCTGGAGGCGCTACGAGGCGCCTCTATCGTGGATGAACATCGTGTCCTTATGGACACGATAATAGAGAAGGTTCAGTCCATTAAAAGCGGACTGACCGAAGCCTGCACTAGCCTTCTAACGGGCTTTGAGGTAAGTAATGTGATTATGGAAAAATATCATAGTATAGACAGTAGCCCCTGATACTCTGTTTAGTGTTCGGGAAGAAAAGCCGAACAGAGGATCAAAAAATCGCAGGAGTCTAACATGAGTTGTCTATGTGAATAAGCAGGTATCGCTCCAAGCTGCCACTGCTCATGCTGCGGAGATCTCCGGACTGAAGCAGAAATTGGAGCGGGCCAAGGAGGAGATCGGCCACGTGAAGAAGCGGTTGGAGGATAGCCATGGTATGCAGCAACCTGTGGGTATATTTCGAAAAGAAATGAATAGTTCGACTGGGCTAAAGTGTCATGAACTTTATCAGGGGCCACGACCGAGGTGGCAACCCTGAAGAAGGCGCTAGCCGAGGCCGAGGACAAAGTGGCCAAAGAGCGTGTCTCACGCGAGAAACGCGAGGCCCGGGTTGGCGAGGCGCAGCAACAGCTCCAGGGCACAATAGAGAGATTTGAGGCCCTGGAGCACGATTGTAAGGCGCAGGAGTCCGAATTGGTGAAGGCTCGCCAAAGCGCTCAGGATGCGCGAGCCGAAGCCCAGAGCGCCCTCCAGGAAATTGAGATGGCCAAGAAGATTGCGGCAGGTAAGCTCTTCACCATGCAGAGCAAGCGTGTAGAGGCAACGTCCCTTGTACTTATCCTGAATTTTGGTTTTCCAGGGGCATTTACAGGTCTGCCGCACAGTGTGTCGGATGCGGCCGAGCATTATAGAGCTGAGGAAGAGATGTCTACGGAGAAGCTGTTCTGGTCCCAATATCTAGGATCCGAACATCCGGTGCCCTTCAGCGACCAGCTAAAGCAGTTGGTCGAGCTGCACAGGTTGGCAGAGTTAGCCATGAAGGACTTTATAGTCCGGCTGTGGCCTGCCGATCCTATACCGAGCAGCTACTTCAGACTTGTGCAGCGGCTTGTGAGTGCCTGTTCGTGGCTCGAAGCCGTGAAGCGGTCGGTCTGTATTGAAGGTGCGCGTATGGACTTTGCTCGCGTCAAGACGCATTGGACGAAGCTGGATGCCAAGAAGCTGATGACCGAGGGACCGCCGGAGGGCAAGGAGCATCGTCGACCCGAGCACTATTTTGATGGTGTCCTGGAGGGGTCCCGCCTTGCGGCGGAGTAATGTTCAAAGGATATTATATTCTCATAAGAACATGTGTACTATCTTGCCCTGTAATATGGAACAAAGATGTTATGTAGTATAATGTTTATGATTTTAAATTTTACCTCATGTGCGGCCGTTTATTAAATCTGAGGGATGACCAGTCGTCGGCTTCTGCCCCCACGTAGATAGTACGGGGGTGTTCGGGATAAATCTAAACAATCTTTACTCCACATTCTGGTCCTTAAAGGAGGTGTTTAGCGCAACGAACGAGACAATCAGACTATGCGGCCTTTACCGCCCCACTTAGCCATAGGAGTTTGACAATTAATAAAGTTGGTGAAGCCCCTGGTGTTCGGAAGGCCGAATTAGGGGCGCTATACATGCCTAATCGGAAGAACCGATTCTTCGCAAGAAGCGGGAAAAATCTCCAACGATTTAGAACCTCACGAACAGCTGGCCGTCTCTCGCCGCATCATGACAGTCAGTTTTCGGCTTTCTCTACTAAGGTGCTCGTCCGGGAGAACCGGGACACAATCGCAGTAGTTCTCCCTTTACTACCCTAGCTGATATAGCGGAACGTAAGGTAGTAAGCACAGGAGCCGGGCAACCCAACTATTGACCAAAGACATGATTCGGAGCCGATGCATATAATGCTATAAGTTCGGGGTACCGAACTATACTGTAAAAGTGTCCGGACTTTTATTGCCGTGATGCGGGGTGTTATTAAGCCCCTGGCGTATTAGTGCGTACCATGGTGTGTGTGCAATGAGTAATAAATACTGAGGTGAGGAAACGGAAAAAATGAAGTAATGGGTTGACGCCACCATTTATTCACCGTTGTGGTGTAATCAGTACGTCAAGGCGTACTTTGTACAAGTAATGCGATAAGCAAGTAAGGCTATTGAAAATGCCGTAACCAAGGGCGAGCTGCGTGCGGGTATGTAAAACAAGAATAGTAATCGTTTATTAGAAACCACCTGGGGGTTCCCTTGTACGCCCGAGCTCCTTGCCTCCTTGGTGTGTTCTGCCAGCAGGTTGTCCGTATAGCCCTTGAAAAGAGAGGAAGACCTGTACAAAGAAAAAGCAGGAACGTGCGAATCCCAGGGTCTATCAAGCCATACTGTGGATTGCGAGCGAGTTGTGCCTCCGTCAGCACTCATGAGTGCGTAGTTTAAATGCGCGCGGTACTAATACCATTGCCTCGTCAGGGCTAGGACGGAGGCCGAATTTGCTAGACTGGCTCGTGACGAGCCAAGCTATCCTACTGCAGTGTAGTCCGGACCCTCTTAATGATGCCCAGGGGCTCGGCAACCGGATTGTAGTGTTGCTTGAGAAGGACACTATGTACTTCTGCTACTAGGGCGGTGGTGCGTTCTTCTGTACGGAGGGAGCATTCCGTGTTTCCATTTACTGTGATGACTCCACGTGGACCGGGCATTTTTAGCTTGAGATAAGCATAATGTGGCACCGCGTTGAATCTAGCGAATGCGGTTCGTCCGAGCAGCGCGTGATAGCCGCTGCGGAATGGGACGATATCGAAGATTAGTTCTTCACTTTGGAAGTTATCCGGGGAACCGAATACTACCTCCAGCGTTATTGAGCCCGTAAAACGGGCCTCTACGCCTGGTATGACTCCTTTAAAGGTAGTCTTCGTGGGCTTGACTCGTGAGGGGTCAATGCTCATTTTACGTACTGTATCCTGATAGAGCAGGTTGAGGCTGCTACCGCCGTCCATTAGGACTCGAGTCAGGTGGAATCCGTCGATGATTGGGTCGAGGACCAGTGCGGCTGAACCGCCATGCCGGATGCTAATTGGATGGTCTCGGCGGTCGAATGTGATCGGGAATGATGACCATGGATTAAATTTCGGGGCGACGGGCTCTACCGCATAGACGTCCCTGAGTGCGCGCTTGCGCTCCCTTTTGGGAATATGTGTAGCGTATATCATGTTCACCGTTTTGACTTGAGGGGGAAATTTCTTTTGCCCCCCGGTGTTCGGCTGCCGGGGCTCTTCGTCATCGTCCTCGCTCTGTGATTCCCCTTCTTTGCTTCTGCTATTTACCTTGCTGGCTTGTTTAAAGACCCGACAATCTCTGTTAGTATGGTTGGCCGGTTTGTCTGGGGTGCCATGTATTTGGCAAGCACGATCGAGTATGCGGTCCAAGCTGGATGGTTTTCCACTGTTCCTTTATAGGGCTTTTTTCGCTGGCCGGACTTGGAGCCACTAAATCCGGCATGAACTGTTGTGTCATTGGTGTTATCGCCATTTCTTCGGCGTTTGTTTCTGTTGCGCCGGAGCTTGCCGGTGCTATTTTTGGCCTCGGAGGGGCTTGTTTCGTTGGCCGTGTTTATACTTCGAGCCAGCCAACTATCTTCTCCCGCGCAAAAGCGGGTCATAAGTGCCGTGAGGGCTGCCATGGACCTCGGCTTTTCTTGGCCGAGGTGGCGGGCGAGCCATTCGTCCCGGATGCTATGCTCGAAGGCTGCCAAGGCCTCGGCATCCGGACAGTCAACGATCTGGTTCTTTTTTGTTAGGAACCTAGTCCAGAATTTTCTGGCTGATTCTCCAGGTTGTTGAACTATATGGCTTAGATCATCGGCGTCTGGTGGTCGGACATATGTTCCTTGAAAGTTGTCTAGGAAAGCTTCTTCCAAGTCTTCCCAGCTGCCGATAGAATTTCCAGGCAGGCTGTTAAGCCAGTGCCGAGCTGGCCCTTTGAGCTTGAGTGGGAGGTATTTAATGGCGTGGAGGTCATCTCCTCGAGCCATGTGGATGTGGAGGATGAAATCCTCGATCCACACTGCGGGATCGGTTGTGCCGTCGTATGATTCGATATTGACGGGCTTGAATCCCTCGGGGAATTCGTGATCCAGTACCTCGTCCGTGAAGCACAGAGGGTGTGCGACACCTCTGTATCGGGCCACGTCGCGGCGTAGCTCTGATGGGGTCCGTCTGCGGTGTTCGGCCCGGGTGTGGTTAGGTTTGTCACGTCCAAATAGGTAGCCATCGTCGTGCCTTGAGGCACGTCCGCGCGATCCGTAGATTGATCTTGTATGTCCTGCTTTATTGTCCAGGGTCTGCCGAAGGTCGTATGTGTGACCCCGAACTTTTTCGTCTTTATTTTTGTGGGGCGGTGGGGCAGGCTGCTGTTCGGCCTGAGTTGCCGCTTTATCCCGACCGCGGGGTGGCCGGTCGGCCACCCTGTCTCGACCACGCGGTGGTCGTTCCGCATTACGCGAGGGAGATGTGTGCTCCGGTGCTTCCTCGTCGAATTGAGGTAGCAGTCTGCGTTTCTGGTAGCTCTTAGCTGGGCGCTTGAGGCCGTATTCTTCGGCAGTCAGTCCATCTGTCTACGAGCAGATCTTGTTTGGCTTGAAGCTGCTGCTGTTTCTTTTTCAGGCTCCTTGCAGTGGCTATGAGCTGAAGCTTAAAGTGCTCCTGCTCCACAGGGTCCTCCGGTACGATGAAGTCTTCGTTGCCGAGGCTTGTGTCTTCCTCGGAGGGTAGATGGTAACTATCGTCCTCCGAGTTATCTTCTGTGGCCTGTTCATCAGGGTTGTCTTGCCTATTGTCATGTTCCTCCTGTTCGGATGTCGCATCGACGGGGTCTTCATTGTTTTCGGCATCACTCGGAGTGCTATTTTCTCCGGTACCAGTGTTGCCATCCTTTGAGCGACGAGGCTTAGAACGGCGTTTGGGGTGCCGACTCTTGGACTGCGTCTCAGAGGGTTTGTTCTTATCCGGCTCTTCTTTGTCGTCGCCAGATCCTTTGGGTGCATCAACCATGTACACATCGTACGAGGAGGTGACCGTCCAACGTCCAGTGAATGGCGGGTCTTGGCCTTGCTCATTGTCGGCATCGTCGTCCATACCGGTGATGTCTTCGGAGCCGTAGTCAAGCACGTCGGTTAAGTCGTCGACGGTGGCTATGAAGTGGGTGGCGGGTGGGAAGCAAAACTCCTCGTCGTCCGCCTCTAGCTCAAACCGAATATAGTTCGGTTGTGAGTCTTCCTCCAGGGTCAAGTTCTTCAAAGAATTTAGTACGTCACCAAAGGCGAATGCTGGAAGATGTCTGCGGTGCTAAATTTGAAAATCGACAACCGATCCAGCTCGGTGTCCGCAGGTCTATCCGGTCCGGAACGTGTAGCTGGAGACGAGTCTGGGGTTCCATTGACGCAAGCATTGCAGGATGTCGAGTCCGTGTGCAGCTCCAACACCGCGGACTTTATGGCCTTGGAGGGTGCGATCTGCTTCGGCTCTAAGGCCGTTGTAGCAACAGGATCCATCTCCTGGATGTGATCCGATGATGGATTTAAGTCAAGTTCATCGGAGAGAGGGGGAGTGATCGCCACGGTCTCAAATCCATCAAAGATCAAGTCTCCACGGATATCCACGACGTAATTCAAGCTTCCGAATCTGACCTGATGGCCAGGGGCGTAGCTATCGACCTGCTCCAGGCATCCAAGCGAGTTGGCCCGCAGTACGAAGCCGCCGAACACAAAGATTTGTCCGGGGAAAAAGATTTCTCCCTGAACGACGCCATTGCCGGCGATTGGAGGGGCCATCGAGCCTTACGTCGACGGCACAGTGGAACTCTCAATGAAAGCATCAATGTCGGTGTCAAAACCGGCGGGTCTCGGGTACGGGGTCCCGAACTGTGCGTCTAGGATCGATGGTAACAGGAGACGGGGGACACAATGTTTACCCAGGTTCGGACCCTCTCTATGGAGGTAATACCCTACTTCCTGCTTGATTGATCTTGATGACTATGAGTGTTACAAAAGTTGATCTACCACGAGATCGTAATGGCTAAACCCTAGAAGTCCAGCCTATGAGTATATGGTAATGAGTCTGTCCTATCCTGTCGTGGAATTGTCACGGCAGATGTCCTCGAGCTAGGACTTAGTCGTGGAGCCATCGCAGCTAGGAAGCTTAAAGGGGTTAAACGGGACAAGGAACACGGGGGTTATCCTGGTTCGGCCCCTCACGGTGAAGGTAAAAGCCTACGTCCAGTTGAGGTGGTATTGATTATGGTTTCGATGATCAGGGAGCTTGATTGCTATGCCTGGCTCTCGATGAAATCTTACCCGTCTCTAAACCGCCGCCGGGTCGTCCCTTTATATAGAGAGGTTGACGCCCCACGGCTCTCAGAGTCCCGGTTGGCTCATAAGAGTGTCCGGCCCGGACTCTCAACTATTCTTGCCTTACACTACAAGTCTTTCCATACGGCGGTTTATCACTACGGGCCTTAAGCCATCTCCGGGTCTTAGGCCCATCATTGACCCGCCGTCTTCAAGCTCGGTACTGGGCTTCGCGTGATGACCATTATGAGTAACCCGGCCCCTCCTGGCGGGTGACTCTAAGGGTTACATCCTCAACATTAGGCCCCAGATTGATTTGAACCGGTTCATGTCAATCTTCAATTCTTTTGAGAGAAAAGATCTTCCGGCTTATGGTCGTGTGAAGGTTATAACCCGCCGTGACGTCATCTTCTGGATTCCGGGTAACCCGCCATGACGTCATCTTCCATTAAGTCCATTTTTTTATCCCACCATATCCTCAACGGATCTTATCTTTAAAGGCCATCCCGAAAATCGAGGCGTTTTTGGTGGTGAGATAATCACGCCGTGGCCTCCTCGTTTCTCGCGCCCACTTATGAGCCTCACTTTATAAACAGCCCGGCCCATGAGGCTCCAGTTACTTGTCACCTCCATCGTCTTCCTCCTCTCGCCACTGTACTGCCGCTCGAGCTCCACCGTCGCCGCCGCCGCGGGTCTCCTTGTCTTCCCCAACTCAGGCCGCTGCATCAACCTGACGCGACCAGAGAAACGGCGGCGACCTCCGCAACTCTCCAGCACCCGTAAGCCCTTGCCACTCCATAGAATAGATCCGCATTATGGTTCTTTGCTGTTCTTCCCGTGTTCGTCGCCGTTCATCGCGAGCTCTTGATAGATTCCATTATTACCACCTTTTCTTGATCTTTAGATTGTACAGAACTGCTGCGGTAGCTGTTTCACGCCCGTTCCCAATGTACATAGATCCCCTTTCATTGCATAAAGGCTCCGTTCAAATCCTTGAACTTTTTCTGTGTCTGTTCTAGGTCTAGAAATTTTTCCTTTTAGCCAACCGTTTGATCCAAAATAATTACTGCGATCTGTGAAACTTGTTTTCGCCATACTTAGTCAAAAATTACATCTGTTTAGTTACGGCGGCTCACATTTCCGGCTTAAAAGAAGCCACACGCTGTGAAATTTCCGGCTCATTTATGATAAAGCTGTAGACAATTTGAATTACTCACGACACCTTCAGCGGCTTAGATAACCCGACGCACTTAACCATATGTCATTAGGCCCCTCTCATAAGCCGCCATTTGAGTATTAAAATGTAGACATCTGCCGGCTTATAATTGAACCGGATATTTTCCTTTTGTCATAGGCTTCATCTTTCACAATGCCTCCCAAAGCTCCCAAGGCACCCATCACGTGCAACTGGATGAGATCCAATGTCACCGACGGCACTTTAGCTGATTTCGTAAAGATGGGTTACTTGCCCAAGAAGGAAATCATGTCTTATCGTGCCCCTGACCCGTCGGAGGAAAGACCTCAACCAAGAAATGGTGAGGTGGTGATATTTGCTGACCACATGAGCCGGGGCTTCGCACCGCCCGGCTCAAAATTCTTTAGAGAGGTTCTGAACTTCTTTGATCTGCGGCCGCAAGACATAGGACCCAATTCCGTGTCAAATATATGCAACTTCCAAGTATTCTGCGAAGTCTATCTTGGAGAAGAGCCCAGCCTGCTGCTCTTTAGAGAGCTATTTTATCTGAACCGCCAGAACGAGTGCGCCAACGGGCCGAGCCTGGAACTTGGTGGAATCTCCATTCAACGTCGGAGAGATTGCCTCTTTCCTTATGCTGAGCCGCCAAGCCATCCAAAGGACTGGAACCAGACGTGGTTTTATTGCCAGGACACTTCTCCGGCTGACGAGAGCCCTCTGCCCGGCTTTCGTGCCCTGCGTCTGGAGCCAAATCACCCTCTGCCAGACAAACTCTCTCAAGCTGAGCGTCAACCTCTGATCCCCACCATCAATAAGATCAAGGCTCTCCTGGGAAATGGCCTCAACGGCATTGCTCTGGTCCGGGTTTGGATCTCTTGGCGGGTGATCCCCTTGAGCCGCCGCCCCGGCTTAATGTGTGCTTACACGGGCCGGAAGGATGACCCTCTGCGGCACAGCCCCAACGATCTTCCTGAGGACGTTGTGGACGATATGACCAAGTCTCTCCTGAATGAGAGCTTAGCCGACTGTGGGAGAACCGGCCTGAACCCCTTCTGCCAAGCTAACCCGGCTCCGGCGGTAAGCCACTGACCTGAACACCTTGGTTTTCTTTTTAATAGTTTCCATCTGAACCTTAAGAAATCTTTGCTGTATGTTTCAGGCTAATGACAAGTTCTGGAAGGTCAAATATGACCATGAAGCGGCCAAAAAAGCCAGGAAGGCTAAGAAAGCCGCCAGGAGAGCCGCTCCCCGCAAGAAGGGAAGCAGGCCTACTGCCTTAGAGCTGCTTCAGCTAAGTGACAGCTCCGAGTCAGAGGTAACCCCTGAATCTATAGGCTCTTGTTTTGTTTCTTGTTTATTCCTATCCACCTTATCGATACTGATCATCAGCAGGATGACACCGGAGCAAGTAACCCGGTGACTGAAGAGGTAACGATACTTTCCTCCGACTCGGAGCCCTTGCCAAGGCTGAAAGTCCGAAGAGTAACCCGGAAAGTAAGATTTTCACATCCTTTAGCTTATCAAGATCCTCAATTTATTTTGAAGCAACAGATTCATGAGAGCCGGCGGCACACCCGGACCAACAAGGATGCAGACCTCTCCTCCGGCTTACCTGAAGCATCAAGGAAGCGCCGGACCGAGGTTATCTCCAACTTATATCCTTTTCATCCTTTGGCGGGCGTTACTCGTCAACCGCTCAATTCTTCTGATTCAAATTATCAGGAAACTTCACCTTCCTCTGGTGATTCTATGCAATCTAACCTGCCGGCTTTCAAGACCGCACCCGGGTAACGATGATCATCTTGTGTTGTGCTTATCTTTACTCATGCTTTTGTACTAACCTTTTGTCCTTTCAGTGCCCAGGCAAAGCTCAGCAAGAGGGCGAAGAAGAATAAACCGGTCGAAGAGCCGGTCTTGACTGAGCCGGAGGTTTCAGCTCAAGAGCCGCCAGCTGCCTCTGCTCCTGAAGCCACCGCTCCAACCGACGAGCCAGTCATAGAGACTTCTACCAATCCGGACATCTCCAGCCCGGCTCAGCCGGCCGATGACCCGGACGTGGTAATCACCCGGACGGAGTTTGTCGAGCCGGGGAGACCCACTGCGCTGGCTAAGTGCTCTGCCAAGGAAGAGTTGCTAGAGCGCCGCAGGGCCAAGCTGGACATCACCAACTACGCTAACTTGAGCATTGGAGATATCATCTCCGGCTATGTCAATCAGGTGCACAGCAGCCGGGACCTGGAGATTGACATGGTGAAGCAGATACAGCAGAAGTCTGAGGTACCACTCTCTTGCTTACTGCATAGTCATCTTTACCATACTAGCCCCCAAGTCTACTACTTATGATAGAATATGTTGTAGACTTAACTTCCGGCTTACTTTCATGAACCGGCAATTTGTAGATAGAACCTTTCAGCATACATTAGCCCCCAAGTGCCAAGTGTCTTTGCTTGGAAAGTGCTTGGGACTTTAAAGTTGTATAATAATTATTCATACTATAACCCGGAAATTGTACAGGCTGCTTGCAAGAAATTTGAGGCTGATATCTCTGAGCTGAAGAACCGCCTGAAGACTCAGGAAACTGAGACCCGGAAGGCCAACGCTAAATTTGAGTCCAGTGTTGCTGCTCAAGAGAAGCTGAAGAAGAAGTTTGAAACCGAAAGGAAGACTTGGGCCGAAGAGAAGGCTGCTCTGGTCAGCCGGGCCGAACAGGCGGAGGCGGCTCTGACGGAGAAACCGCCGAACTCTCCGGCTTAAAGCGCCATGTGTCACAGATGGTCGCCGCAATCTTCGGTAAGTCATTCTGCAGACTTTCAACAAGTTTACATTCTCTATGTCTCATAAGTCCCATCATTGCTAGCGGCTTACCTGACGTTGTAAAACAGGTCCCAGAAGCGCCAACCTCAATCAAAATGTGCTGACCAAGCTGAAGGCCGTGTACACTTTGGTGGAGCAACTCTACACCGGGTCACAGCGCGCCTTGGCCGTTGTGGCCCTGTCCAATGAGGTTCCGACTCACCTGGCGGACGTACTTCGCCGGCTTGCCGTTCTTCCTCAGCGTTTCCAAGAGCTGCGACGGGCCTCTGCAAGAGCCGGAGCCATAGCTGCTCTGAGCCGGGCCAAGGCTTTCCTTCCAGAGCTAGACCCGGCTGACATCGCACTTGGATACCCCAGCCTGAAGGAAGACGGCACCCCCTTCGACCAAAAAGACTTTGCCGCCTGTGTGAAGATCGTGCGCCCGGTGGCCACCCTGATTGGGAATGACACCGACCTTACCAAGTGCCAGCCAGGCTACGACGCAGAGAATCAGAGGATCCCCACTCCGCGTTATGAAGCCATCAGCTTGGTCCCGCCGACTCGTAAGCACACCTTTGCCCCAGAAATTGACCCGGCCGGGTTAATTGATGAGGAGGCTCAATTTGAAGCTTTGAGCGGCATTGACTGGAAATCATCAACCTTCCAGGTCATGGGAACAGCCGGAGGAGCGGAGAGGGATGAGCCGGAAGATTCGACCCCGCAAGCACCTTGATCTTTAGACGGCTTATGGTTGCACCTTAGAGCAATGCCTCACCTTTTGGACTCGGGGAGTCTTGTAATAGAGTAAGATAAAAAATTTGTCGTGCCATCGTGCACGTGTTGAATGCTTAACTCCATTGAAGCTGCTTCTTCTGATTCCTCCGGGTTATAATTGATCAGTTATTTTCCTTAAGCGCGAATAGCTGTCTTTAACCATCCTGCATAGAAAACAAGTTCATAAGTCTCTAGGCGGCTTACCGCACTGAGAATCATAGACCTTATATATATAACCCGGAATATGAACCAAAGTCACTAAAGACTGGCCCTCAATTATGCCTTTGATGTAACCATGATTGCATACTTACAAGCCTGCAAATATGCTTCCGGTTTATGTAACCCGAATAATGAGATGAAGATCTCAATTCCGGTTTACTAGCATCAAGAATACTCACTATGTGTTTATCAACGTTGTGAATCAAAATTAAGTCGGCAAAATAAAAGCCGCCCTTGCATATTGTTGATATGGCCAACAGAACTTGTTATAAGTCAGAAGATCAAAAACGTAGGGGCTTCTGGTTCGAATACGACCAGAGAACCGTCCCAAAGGGGTTAAGCTAAGATTCGAATGCGATCATATAGCCCCAGTGGCTTTGGCGATGCCAATCAAGAGGGTACCGACAGCTATGCTCTCTTTGGTTCGAATACGACCCATGTTTGAACAGGAAGCCCCCAATTGACTTTAAGAGTTGTTTACGACGCTGATTCGAATACGATCCACGTCGGTTCCCAAAGGGGGTTAAGCTATGATTCAAATATGATCAAAGAAAACTCCCCAATGAGCTCGGCACTTTGCCAATCAAGTGGGTATCGACAGCTATGTTCTCTTTGGTTCGAATACGACCTATGTTTGAACAGGAAGCCCCCAGGTGATTATATTGTTACGGCTAGATTCGAATACGATCATAAGCCGGATCCACCTCCAAGTGACCATGTGATGGTGTAATGGAAATAACACGTTTACCTTTGGAGGAGAAAAGGACAGAGGTCCTGCTTTATTATTTAACATAATATATACATGGCTATAGAGATATGTACATTATGAGAGCCGGTGGCTCAAGTGTAATAAGGCCGAAGCTGAGCTATGTTCCACGGCCGACGGGTCTCCTCCTCCGACTTGCGTGAATCTTTATGCTCCCGAACGTCAATAAGGTAGTATGACCCGTTGTGCAAGTTCTTGCTGACCACAAAGGGCCCTTCCCAAGGCGGGGATAGCTTGTGTGCATCTGTTTGATCTTGGATGAGCCGGAGCACCAGATCACCTTCCTGGAAGACCCGGGACTTAACCCGGCGACTGTGATAACGGCGCAGGTCTTGTTGGTAAATCGCTGAACGAGCTGCTGCCACGTCACGCTGTTCGTCCAACAGGTCAAGAGCATCTTGGCGCGCCTGTTCATTATCCGCCTCAACATAAGCCGCCACTCGAGGCGAGTCATGACGGATGTCACTGGGGAGGACTGCTTCCGCTCCATAAACCATGAAGAAAGGCGTGTAACCCGTAGACCTGTTAGGAGTAGTATTGATGCTCCATAACACGGAGGGTAGCTCCTCCACCCAACAACCCGGCGTCCGTTGCAAAGGGACTAAAAGCCGGGGCTTAATGCCCTTCAAAATCTCCTGATTAGCTCTCTCAGCTTGACC
Organism: Triticum aestivum; assembly: GCF_018294505.1. Taxonomy (NCBI): domain Eukaryota; kingdom Viridiplantae; phylum Streptophyta; class Magnoliopsida; order Poales; family Poaceae; genus Triticum; species Triticum aestivum. The sequence continues at coordinate 52,878,422 of NC_057799.1, read as the reverse complement.
ATTGGATTGAGGATGAGCCACTGATGAAACATCAAGTCGAATATGCTCTCGTTGACAAAACTCCTCCATGGCGCCTTTAGACAGATTGGTACCATTGTCAGTTATAATGCTGTGTGGAAAGCCAAAGCGAAATATCACCCTTTTCATGAACTGAACCGCCGTGGCTGCGTCACACTTGCTAACTGGCTCTGCTTCAACCCACTTTGTGAATTTGTCAACTGCCACCAAGAGGTGAGTCTTCTTATCCTTGGACCTTTTAAAAGGCCCAACCATATCAAGCCCCCAGACCGCAAATGGCCAAGTGATTGGCATCATCCTCAGCTCCTGAGCCGGCACATGAGCCCGTCGCGAGAACCTCTGGCAACCATCACATTTACTGACCAAGTCCTCCGCATCAGCATGAGCCGTCAGCCAATAAAAACCATGACGAAAAGCCTTGGCCACAAGGGATTTTGAGCCGGCATGATGGCCACAATCCCCTTCGTGAATCTCACGCAAGATTTCTTGACCCTCCTCAGGGGAGACACAACGCTGGAACGCTCCCGTAACACTGCGGCGATGCAGCTCACCATTGATAACAACCATTGACTTAGACCGCCGGGTTATTTGTCTGGCCAAAGTTTCATCCTCAGGCAAATCTCCCCGGGTCATGTATGCCAAGTATGGTACTGTCCAGTCTGGGGTGATGTGGAGAGCCGCCACCAACTGTGCCTCCGGGTCAGGGACAGCCAAGTCTCCTTCTGTAGGTAACTTGACTGAAGGGTTATGCAGGATGTCCAAGAAAGTATTAGGCGACACCGCTTTCACTGAGAGCCCAGCCGGCTTAATGCATCAGCCGCCTCGTTCTTCCTGCGATCGATGTGCTCTACTTGGTAACCCTGAAAGTGTCCAGCAATGGCATCAACTTCACGGCGATAAGCCGCCATGAGAGGGTCCTTGGAGTCCCACTTGCCTGATACTTGTTGAGCCACTAGATCTGAGTCGCCGAAGCACCTTACCCGGCTCAAGCTCATCTCCTTAGCCATCCGAAGACCATGGAGCAAGGCCTCGTACTCAGCCGCATTGTTAGTACAAGGAAACATCAACCGTAGCACATAATGAAACTTGTCACCTTTAGGGGAAGCCAATACAACTCCAGCCCCCGAGCCTTCCAATTGCCTAGACCCATCAAAGTGAATAGTCCAATATGTATTATCTGGCTTTTCTTCAGGAACCTGTAGCTTTGTCCAATCGTTGATGAAATCCACCAAAGCTTGAGATTTAACAGCAGTGCGTGGTACATATTTCAGACCATGAGGCCCAAGCTCTATAGCCCACTTAGCCACTCTCCCTGTGGCTTCTCTGTTTTGGATGATATCTCCAAGGGGAGCAGAACTAACCACCGTAATAGGGTGACCCTGAAAATAGTGCTTAAGCTTCCGGCTTGCCATGAACACACCATAAACAAGCTTTTGCCAATGTGGATACCGCTGTTTGGACTCGATGAGCACTTCACTGACGTAATAAACCGGCCGCTGAACCGGATATTCCTTACCCTCTTCCTTGCGCTCCACCACCACAGCCACACTGACGGCTCGTGTGTTGGCAGCTACATACAGTAATAAGGGCTCCTTGTCAACCGGAGCAGCGAGGACTGGGGGCTCGGCCAGCTGTCTCTTCAAATCCTCAAAAGCAGTATTAGCAGCATCATTCCAGATAAAGTCATCAGTTTTCTTCATCAACTGGTACAACGGCATGGCCTTCTCAGCCAAACGGCTTATAAACCGGCTTAAAGCAGCGATACGACCCGCCAGGCGCTGGACGTCGTTTATACACGTCGGCTTAGCCAGAGAGGTGATTGCCTTGATTTTTTCCGGGTTAGCTTCAATGCCTCTGTTAGAAACCAGGAAACCCAAGAGCTTGCCTGCAGGAACACCAAAAACACACTTGGCCGGGTTAAGCATCATCTTGTAAACTCGGAGATTATCAAAGGTCTCTCTAAGGTCATCTACCAGGGTCTCCTTCTCCCTGGACTTAACCACGATATCATCCACATAGGCGTGAACATTGCGCCCAATCTGGTTATGAAGACAATTCTGCACACAACGCTGGTAAGTCGCCTGTGCACTCTTGAGTCCAAAAGGCATAGACACATAACAGAAGGCTCCAAAGGGAGTGATGAACGCCGTCTTCTCCTGGTCCTTAACTGCCATTTTAATCTGATGGTATCCAGAATAAGCATCCAAGAAACTTAAGCGCTCGCAACCCGCCGTAGCATCAATGATTTGATCAATACGGGGGAGAGCAAAAGGATCAGCCGGACACGCTTTGTTTAAGTCCGTGTAGTCCACACACATCCGCCAGGTGCCATTCTTCTTAAGCACGAGCACCGGGCCACCTCCTCACCAATGGCTTTCCGCCTTTCCTCATTAAACCGCCGAAGGAATTGCCTGACCGGCTTAAATTTTGGATCAATATTGAGAGCGTGCTCAACGAGTTCTCTAGGTACACCTGGCATGTCAGAAGGTTTCCATGCAAAAATGTCCTTATTCTCAAGGATGAACTCGATGAGCGCGCTTTCCTATTTTGGATCCAGATTGGCACTGATGCTAAACTGCTGAGATGAGTCACCTGGAACGAAATCAACAAGTTTAGTCTCATCAGCTGACTTAAATTTCATTGCCGGCTCATGCTCCGTGGTCGGCTTTTTCAGAGACGTCATATCTGTTGGGTCAACATTGTCCTTGTAAAACTTCAACTCCTCTGTTGCACAAACAGATTCTGCATAAGCCGCGTCACCTTCCTCACACTCCAAGGCTATCTTTCGGCTGCCATGAACCGTAATGGTCCCATTGTGACCCGGCATCTTGAGCTGTAAATATACGTAACACGGTCGTGCCATGAACTTGGCGTAAGCCGGCCGCCCAAATATGGCATGATACGGACTTCTTATCTTGACCACCTCAAAGGTCAATTTTTCCGCCCTGTAGTTGTACTCATCTCCAAAGGCCACTTCCAATTCGATCTTACCAACTGGATAAGCCGACTTACCAGGCACCACGCCATGGAAAACAATATTGGACTAGCTGAGGTTCTTATCAATCAACCCCATACGACGGAAGGTCTCATAATATAGGATGTTGATGCTGCTGCCTCCATCCATGAGCACCTTAGTGAACTTATATCCTCCCACCTGAGGAGCCACCACCAGGGCCAAGTGACCCGGATTGTCAACCCGGGGAGGGTGATCCTCCCTACTCCACACAATAGGCTGCTCAGACCATCTTAAATAGCGTGGAACCGCCGGCTCAACAGCATTCACAGCCCTCTTATGAAGCTTCTGATCTCGCTTACACAGACTGGTGGTAAACACGTGATACTGTCCACCGTTAAGCTGCTTTGGATTGGTCTGGTAACCCCCCTGCTGCTGTTGATAACCCTGGCCGGACTGCTGATTAAAGCCCCCTTGAACATTCTGAAGATTGGAATTTGAGCCGCCGCCCGGGCCATGAAAACCGCCGGCGCCTGAGCCGCCGCCCGAGCCATTATTGCCATTAAAGGCATTGGAATTCTTAAAGGCCTTCATGATTGTGCAATCTTTCCATAGATGAGTAGCTGGCTTCTCCCTAGAGCCGTGCCTCGGACAAGGCTCGTTCAACAACTGCTCGAGCGTCGGGCCTGACCCGCCAGCTCGGGGAGGTAGCCTCCCTTTACGTTGCTGGTTGTTACCCTGTGAGTTGGCATTGGCCACAAACTCCATGCTGCCACCAGCCTTACGCTTGTTACCTCCTTGGTTTGCCGGGTTATGCTAAGGACCCTTGCCATTGCCGTTCTGCCTTCCCTTCCCTGTCCTTTCATCATCTGAAGCGGGGTCCTTGGTACTATCAGAGTCGGCGTACTTGACGAGAGCCGCCATCAGCGTACCCATATCATTGCAGTCGCGTTTGAGCCGCCCGAGTTTCATCTTCAGGGGCAGGAAGCGACAATTCTGCTCCAACATTAGGACTGCAGAGCCGGCATCCATCTTATCAGATGAATGTATGCTGAAAGGTTCTATCTACAAATTGCCGGTTCATGAAAGTAAGCCGGAAGTTAAGTCTAGAACATATTCTATCATAAGTAGTAGACTTGGGGGCTAGTATGGTAAAGATGGCTATGCAGTAAGCAAGAGAGTGGTACCTCAGACTTCTGCTGTTTACAGTTAGTCAAATCCACAATTGACATAGACTGCCTACAGGTATCCTTGAAGTTTTGTATGAACCGGGCTTTCAGCTCAGCCCAAGACCCGATAGAATTCGGCGGCAGCCCTTTCAACCAAGTGCGGGCAGTCCCATCTAACATCATGGTGAAGTACTTGGCCATCGCCGCTTCACTGACCTCCAGCAATTCCATGGCCATCTCGTAACTCTCAATCCAGGCTCCGGGTTGTAAATCAGCCGTGTAATTAGGCACCTTCCTAGGCCCTTTGAAGTCCTTGGGTAGACGTTCGTTGCGGAGAGCCGGCACTAAACAAGGGACACCTCCAGTCCTCGTAGGGATACCCACGTCGACGGAAGTCGTCGGATAAGCCGGGGGTGTCTGGTAAGCCGTCAACTGAGGCACCTGCTCCGCCTCTTGCCGTGCTCTGTCTTGGTCTGTTGCATGAAAGGCTCCGTTATGAGCCGGGCCATGGCCAGGTGGCAAGTCATGGCGTCGGACATTACTTGAGCCGGTCGCTGAAACCATGTGTCTGCTATAACTCGGGCTACGGCCTGGACGAGGGGTTGAATGGATCCTGTCCCGGCTGTAAGAGTACGCCTCTTGCTGTGCCAGAGCTGTCTGAAGGAGCTCCCTGACCCGGCGGGTTTCGACCGCAGTTGGAGAGTCGCCATCAATTGGGAGAGCCGTCAGCCGTGCCGCCGCGGCGACCATGTTTTCCAACGGGTTGGCATAATGACCCGGTGGTATTGGTGTTGGGGAACGTAGTAATTTCAAAAAAATTCCTACGCACACGCAAGATCATGGTGATGCATAGCAACGAGAGGGGAGAGTGTTGTCCATGTACCCTCGTAGACCGACAGCGCAAGCGTTATCACAATGCGGTTGATGTAGTCGTACGTCTTCACGATCCGACCGATCAAGTACCGAACGCACGGCACCTCCGAGTTCTACACACGTTCAGCTCGATGACGTCCCTCGAACTCCGATCCAGCCGAGTGTTGAGGGAGAGTTTCGTCAGCACGACGGCGTGGTGACGATGATGATGTTCTACCGACGCAGGGCTTCGCCTAAGCTCCGCAATGATATTATCGAGGTGTAATTTGGTGGAGGGGGGCACCGCACACGGCTAAAAGATCTCAAGGATCAATTGTTGTGTCTCTCGGGTGCCCCCCTGCCCCCGTATATAAAGGAGCAAGGGAGGAGGAGGCCGGCCCTAGGAGGGGGCGCACCAAGTGTGGAGTCCTACTAGGACACCCTAGTCCTAGTAGGATTCCACCTCCCATATGGAATAGGAAAAGAGGAAGGGAAAAAGAGAAGGAAGGAAGGGGGCGCCCCCTTCCCTAGTCCAATTCGGACCAGACCAAGGGGAGGGGTGCAGCCACCCTTGAGGCACTTTTTCTTCTTTCCGGTATGGCCCAATAAGGCCCAATACGTATTCCCGTAACTCTCCGGTACTCCGAAAAATACCCGAATCACTCGGAACCTTTCCGAAGTCCGAATATAGTCGTCCAATATATCAATTTTTACGTCTCGACCATTTCGAGACTCCTCGTCATATCACCGATCTCATCCGGGACTCCGAACTCCTTCGGTACATCAAAACTAAATAAAACTGTCATCGTAACTTTAAGCGTGCGGACCCTACGGGTTCGAGAACTATGTAGACATGACTGAGACACGTCTCTGGTCAATAACCAATAGCGGGACCTGGATGCCCATATTGTCTCCCACATATTCTACGAAGATCTTTATCGGTCAGACCGCATAACAACATACGTTGTTCCCTTTGTCATCGGTAAGTTACTTGCCCGAGATTCGATCGTCGGTATCTCGATAGCTAGTTCAATCTCGTTACCGGCAAGTCTCTTTACTCGTTCCGTAATACATCATACCGCAACTAACTCATTAGTCACAATGCTTGCAAGGCTTATAGTGATGTGCATTACCGAGTGGGCCCAGAGATACCTCTCCGACAATCGGAGTGACAAATCCTAATCTCGAAATACGCCAACCCAACAAGTACCTTTGGAGACACCTGTAGAGCACCTTTATAATCACCCATTTACGTTGTGACGTTTGGTAGCACACAAGGTGTTCCTCCGGTAAACGGGAGTTGCATAATCTCATAGTCATAGGAACATGTATAAGTCATGAAGAAAGCAATAGCAACATACTAAACGATCGGGTGCTAAGCTAACGGAATGGTTCAAGTCAATCACGTCATTCTCCTAATGAGGTGATCTCGTTAATCAAATGACAACTTATGTCTATGGCTAGGAAACATAACCATCTTTGATTAACGAGCTAGTCAAGTAGAGGCATACTAGTGACACTCTGTTTGTCTATGTATTCACACATGTATTATGTTTCCAGTTAATACAATTCTAGCATGAATAATAAACATTTATCATGATATAAGGAAATAAATAATAACTTTATTATTGCCTCTAGGGCATATTTCCTTCAGTCTCCCACTTGCACTAGAGTCAATAATCTAGTTCACATCGCCATGTGATTTAACATGAATAGTTCACATCACCATGTGATTAACACCCATGGTTCACATCGTCATGTGACCATCACCCAAAGGGTTTACTAGAGTCAGTAATCTAGTTCACATCGCTATGTGATTAACACCCAAAGAGTACTAAGGTGTGATCATGTTTTGCTTGTGAGATAATTTTAGTCAACGGGTCTATCACATTCAGATCCGTAAGTATTTTGCAAATTTCTATGTCTACAATGCTCTGCATGGAGCTACTCTAGCTAATTGCTCCCACTTTCAATATGTATCTAGACCGAGACTTAGAGTCATCTGGATTAGTGTCAAAACTTGCATCGACTTAACCTTTTACGACGAGCCTTTTGTCACTTCCATAATCGAGAAACATATCCTTATTCCAGTAAGGATAATTTTGACCGCTGTCCAGTGATCTACTCCTAGATCACTATTGTACTCCCTTGCCAAAATCAGTGTAGGGTATACAATAGATCTGGTACACAACATGGCATACTTTATAGAACCTATGGCCAAGGCATAGGGAATGACTTTCATTCTCTTTCTATCTTTTTCCGTGGTCGGCCTTTGAGTCTTTACTCAATTTCACACCTTGTAACACAGGCAAGAACTCTTTCTTTGACTGTTCCATTTTGAACTACTTCAAAATCTTTTCAAGGTATGTACTCATTGGAAAAACATATCAAGCGTCTTGATCTATCTCTATAGATCTTGATGCTCAATATGTAAGTAGCTTCACCAAGGTCTTTCTTTGAAAAACTCCTTTCAAATACTCCTTTATGCTTTCCAGAAAATTCTACATTATTTCCGATCGAAAATATGTCATTCACATATACTTATCAGAAATGCTATAGTGCTCCCACTCACTTTCTTGTAAATACAGGCTTCACCGCAAGTCTGTATAAAACTATATGCTTTGATCAACTCATCAAAGCGTATATTCCAACTCCGAGATGCTTGCACCAGTCCATTGATGGATCGCTGGAGCTTGCATATTTTGTTAGCACCTTTAGGATTGACAAAACCTTCTGGTTGTATCATATACAACTCTTCTTTAATAAATCCATCAAGGAATGCAGTTTTGTTTATCCCTTTGCCAGATTTCATAAAATGCGGCAATTGCTAACATGATTCGGACAAACTTAAGCATAGATACGAGTGAGAAACTCTCATCGTAGTCAACATCTTGAACTTGTCGAAAACCTTTTTGCGACAATTCTAGCTTTGTAGATAGTGATACTACTATCAGCGTCCGTCTTCCTCTTGACAATCCATTTATTCTCAATTGCTTGCCGATCATCGGGCAAGTCAACCAAAGTCCACACTTTGTTCTCATACATGGATCTCATCTCAGATTTCATGGCCTCAAGCCATTTTGCGGAATCTGGGCTCACCATCGCTTCTTCATAGTTCGTAGGTTCGTCATGGTCTAGTAACATAACCTCCAGAACAGGATTACCGTACCACTCTGGTGCGGATCTTACTCTGGTTTACCTACGAGGTTTGGTAGTAACTTGATCTGTAGTTACATGATCATCATCATTAACTTCCTCACTAATTGGTGTAGAAGTCACAGGAACAGATTTCTGTGATCCAATAAGGGAGCAGGTACAGTTACCTCATCAAGTTCTACTTTCCTCCCACTCACATCTTTCGAGAGAAACTCCTTCTCTAGAAAGGATCCATACTTAGCAACGAATGTCTTGCCTTCGGATCTGTGATAGAAGGTGTACCCAACTGTCTCCTTTGGGTATCCTATGAAGACACATTTCTCCGATTTGGGTTTGAGCTTATCAGGATGAAATTTTTTCACATAAGCATCGCAACCCCAAAATTTTAAGAAACGACAACTTTGGTTTCTTGCCAAACCACAGTTCATAAGGCGTCGTCTCAACGGATTTTGATGGTGCCCTATTTAACGTGAATGTAGCTGTCTCTAATGCATAACCCAAAACGATAGTGGTAAATTGGTAAGAGACATCATAGATTGCACTATATCCAATAAAGTACGGTTATGACGTTCGGACACACCATTACACTGTGGTGTTCCAGGTGGCGTGAGTAGTGAAACTATTTCACATTGTTTTAGCTGAAGGCCAAACTCGTAACTCAAATATTTTACCTCTGCGATCATATCGTAGAAACTTTTAATTTCTTGTTACGATGATTCTCCACTTCACTCTGAAATTCTTTGAACTTTTCAAATGTTTCAGACTTTGTTTTCATCAAGTAGATATACCCATATCTGCTCAAATCATCTGTGAAGGTCAGAAAATAATGATACCTGCTACGAGCCTCAATATTCATCGGACCACATACATCTGTATGTATGATTTCCAACAAATCTGTTGCTCTCTCCATAGTTCCGGAGAACGGCGTTTTAGTCATCTTGCCCATGAGGCACGGTTCGCAAGCATCAAGTGATTCATAATCAAGTGATTCCAAAATCCCATCAGTATGGAGTTTCTTCATGCGCTTTACACCAATATGACCTAAACGGCAGTACCACAAATAAGTTGCACTATCATTATTAACTTTGCATCTTTTGGCTTCAATATTATGAATATGTGTATCACTACGATCGAGATCCAACAAACCATTTTCGTTGGTGTGTATGACCATAAAGGGTTTATTCATGTAAACAGAACAACAATTGTTCTCTAACTTAAATGAATAACCGTATTGCAATAAACATGATCAGATCATATTCATGCTCAACGCAAACACCAAATAACACTTATTTAGTTTCAACACTAATCCCGAAAGTACAGGGAGTGTGCGATGATGATCATATCAATCTTGGAACTACTTCCAACACACATCGTCACCTCGCCTTTTACTAGTCTCTGTTTATTCTGCAACTCCCGTTTTCGAGTTACTACTCTTTAGCAACTGAACCAGTATCAATTACCGAGGGGTTGCTATAAACATTAGTAAAGTACACATCAATAATCTGTATATCAAATATACCTTTGTTCACTTTTACTAGTCTCTGTTTATTCTGCAACTCCCGTTTCGAGTTACTACTCTTAGCAACTGAACCAGTATCAATTACCGAGGGATTGCTATAAACACTAGTAAAGTACACATCAATAATCTGTATATCAAATATACCTTTGTTCACTTTGCCATCCTTCTTATCCACCAAATAGTTGGGGTAGTTCCGCTTCCAGTGACCAGTCCCTTTGCAGTAGAAGCACTTAGTCTCAGGCTTAGGACCAGACTTAGGCTTCTTCACTTGAGCAGCAACTTGCTTGCCGTTCCTTTTGAAGTTCCCCTTTTTCCCTTTGCCCTTTCTTGAAACTAGCGGTCTCGTCAACCATCAACACTTGAAGTGGTCTCGTCAACCATCAACACTTGATGTTTTTCTTGATTTCTACCTTCGTCGATTTCAGCATCACGAAGAGCTCGGGAATTACTTTCGTCATCCCTTGCATACCATAGTTCATCACGAAGTTCTACTAACTTGGTGATGGTGACTAGAGAATTCTGTCAATCACTATTTTATCTGGAAGATAAACTCCCACTTGATTCAAGCGATTGTAGTACCCAGACAATCTGAGCACATGCTCACTAGTTGAGCGATTCTCCTCCATCTTTTTGCTATAGAACTTGTTGGAGATTTCATATCTCTCAACTCGGGTATTTGCTTGAAATATTAACTTCAACTCCTGGAACATCTCATATGGTCCATGACGTTCAAAACGTCTTTGAAGTCCCGATTCTAAGCCGTTAAGCATGGTGCACTAAACTATCAAGTAGTCATCATATTGAGCTAGCCAAACGTTCATAATGTCTGCATCTGCTCCTGCAATAGGTCTGTCACCTAGCGGTGCATCAAGGATATAATTTCTCTGTGCAGCAATGAGGATAATCCTCAGATCACGGATCCAATCCGCATCTTTGCTACTAACATCTTTCAACATAATTTTTCTCTAGGAACAAAAAATAAACACAGGGAAGCAACAACGCGAGCTATTGATCTACAACATAATTTGCAAAATACTATCAGGACTAAGTTCATGATAAATTTAAGTTCAATTAATCATATTACTTAAGAACTCCCACTTAGATAGACATCTCTCTAATCATCTAAGTGATTACGTGATCCAAAGCAACTAAACCATGTCCGATTAACACGTGAGATGGAGTAGTTTCAATGGTGAACATCACTATGTTGATCATATCTACTATATGATTCACGCTCGACCTTTCGGTCTCTGTGTTCCGAGGCCATATCTGTATATGCTAGGCTCGTCAAGTTTAACCTGAGTATTCCGCGTGTGCAACTGTTTTGCACCCATTGTATTTGAACGTAGAGCCTATCACACCCGATTAACACGTGGTGTCTCAGCACGAAGAACTTTTGCAACGGTGCATACTGAGGGAGAACACCTTTATCTTGAAATTTTAGTGAGAGATCATCTTATAATGCTACCGTCAATCAAAGCAAGATAAGATGCATAAAGGATTAACATCACATGCAATCAATATAAGTGATATGATATGGCCATCATCATCTTGTGCTTGTGATCTCCATCTCCGAAGCACCGTGCTTGTGATCTCCATCTCCGAAGCACCGTCATGATCACCATCGTCACCGGCGCGACACCTTGATCTCCATCGTAGCATCGTTGTCGTCTCGCCAACTTATTGCTTTTACGACTATCGCTACTGCTTAGTGATAAAGTAAAACTATTACATGGCGATTGCATCTCATACAATAAAGCGACAACCATATGGCTCCTGCCAGTTGCCGATAACTCGGTTACAAAACATGATCATCTCATACAACACATTATATCACATCATGTCTTGACCATATCACATCACAACATGCCCTGCAAAAACAAGTTAGACGTCCTCTACTTTGTTGTTGCAAGTTTTACGTGGCTGCTACGGGCTTAGCAAGAACCGTTCTTACCTACGCATCAAAACCACAACGATAGTTTGTCAAGTTGGTGCTGTTTTAACCTTCGCAAGGACCGGGCGTAGCCACACTCGGTTCAACTAAAGTGAGAGAGACAGACACCCGCCGGTCACCTTTAAGCAACGAGTGCTCGCAACGGTGAAACCAGTCTCGCGTAAGCGTACGCGTAATGTCGGTCCGGGCCGCTTCATCTCACAATACCGCTGAACCAAAGTATGACATGCTGGTAAGCAGTATGACTTATATCGCCCACAACTCACTTGTGTTCTACTCGTGCATAGCATCAACGCATAAAACCTGGCTCGGATGCCACTGTTGGGAAACGTAGTAATTTCAAAAAAAATTCCTACGCACACGCAAGATCGTGGTGATGCATAGCAACGAGAGGGGAGAGTGTTGTCCACGTACCCTCGTAGACCGACAGCGGAAGCGTTATCACAACGCGGTTGATGTAGTCGTACGTCTTCACGATCCGACCGATCAAGTACCGAACGCACGGCACCTCCGAGTTCTACACACGTCCAGCTCGATGATGTCCCTCGAACTCCGATCCAGCCGAGTGTTGAGGGAGAGTTTCGTCAGCACGACGGCGTGGTGACGATGATGATGTTCTACCGACGCAGGGCTTCGCCTAAGCTCCGCAATGATATTATCGAGGTGTAATTTGGTGGAGGGGGGCACCGCACACGGCTAAAAGATCTCAAGGATCAATTGTTGTGTCTCTCGGGTGCCCCCCTGCCCCCGTATATAAAGGAGCAAGGGAGGAGGAGGCCGGCCCTAGGAGGGGGCGCACCAAGTGTGGAGTCCTACTAGGACTCCCTAGTCCTAGTAGGATTCCACCTCCCATATGGAATAGGAAAAGAGGAAGGGAAAAAGAGAAGGAAGGAAGGGGGCGCCCCCCTTCCCTAGTCCAATTCGGACCAGACCAAGGGGAGGGGTGCGGCCACCCTTGAGGCCCTTTTTCTTCTTTCCCGTATGGCCCAATAAGGCCCAATACGTATTCCCGTAACTCTCCGGTACTCCGAAAAATACCCGAATCACTCGGAACCTTTCCGAAGTCCGAATATAGTCGTCCAATATATCGATTTTTACGTCTCGACCATTTCGAGACTCCTCGTCATATCCCCGATCTCATCCGGGACTCCGAACTCCTTCGGTACATCAAAACTCAATAAAACTGTCATCGTAACTTTAAGCGTGCGGACCCTACGGGTTCGAGAACTATGTAGACATGACCGAGACACGTCTCCGGTCAATAACCAATAGCGGGACCTGGATGCCCATATTGGCTCCCACATATTCTACGAAGATCTTTATCGGTCAGACCGCATAACAACATACGTTGTTCCCTTTGTCATCGGTATGTTACTTTCCCGAGATTCGATCGTCGGTATCTCGATACCTAGTTCAATCTCGTTACCGGCAAGTCTCTTTACTCGTTCCGTAATACATCATCCCGCAACTAACTCATTAGTCACAATGCTTGCAAGGCTTATAGTGATGTGCATTACCGAGTGGGCCCAGAGATACCTCTCCGACAATCGGAGTGACAAATCCTAATCTCGAAATACGCCAACCCAACAAGTACCTTTGGAGACACCTGTAGAGCACCTTTATAATCACCCATTTACCTTGTGACGTTTGGTAGCACACAAAGTGTTCCTCCGGTAAACGGGAGTTGCATAATCTCATAGTCATAGGAACATGTATAAGTCATGAAGAAAGCAATAGCAACATACTAAACGATCGGGTGCTAAGCTAACGGAATGGGTCAAGTCAATCACGTCATTCTCCTAATGAGGTGATCTCGTTAATCAAATGACAACTTATGTCTATGTCTAGGAAACATAACCATCTTTGATTAACGAGCTAGTCAAGTAGAGGCATACTAGTGACACTCTGTTTGTCTATGTATTCACACATGTATTCCGGTTAATACAATTCTAGCATGAATAATAAACATTTATCATGATATAAGGAAATAAATAATAACTTTATTATTGCCTCTAGGGCATATTTCCTTCAATTGGCACATACTGAGGCGGGGCAGGGTTCACCCGGGGCGGTCCCATGACTTGGGGCTGAGCCGGTATCCCAGCCCCGAGCACGATGATCTCCGGCGGGTTACTAGACCCTGCACCTGGCGTGTTGAAGAGGTTTTGAGGATCATAAACCGGAGGGAGTCGAGATTGGGCCTTTTGATGCCTCCTTCTCATGACCTCATTGGATGCGTTTTGATCCGTCGTGAGCCGGAAGGACTGTGCCTGAATCAGCTGAGTCTGGGCGTCGAGAGCCGCCCTCTCTGCAGCCATCCTGATCCCCTCCGCCGCCAGATCCTCCTTGGCCTTTGCTAGATCCAACTTTAACTGTGCCACCTCCGCGTCATGTTGAACTTGATCCGCCGGAGCTACCGTAGCGGTCAACAGGACCGTCATCTTATCTGTGGTTCAAAGGGGTCCGGAACGCTGTCGCCATTGGAACAACCCCTGAGCCTACCATCTTGAAGTTGATACAACGAGTTTGACTCGTCCGTAGACGACTCGCCGTGAGATCCGGCGGCCGTCTCATCACTAGATCCAGATCCATCAGAGGGCCCTCCATGAACACATCCCACAAAAGCATGCTTCAAGGCAGGTAGGGCCCGGGCGGGTCGTGCGCGCTGAGCCGTCTCGACGAGATCGGCGCAGAGATCCGGCTCAGGGCCCGGCTCACCAATCTTGCCAATGAAGACATGAATTCCGCCGAAGGGGACCCGGTACCCGTACTCAATTGAGCCGGCGTCGGGCCCCCAGTTTGCATCGTTGAAGTAGAGCTTGCCGCGACGACTCTTGGTCATCCGGCCCACAGCGTATCCCTTGAGCCCTTCGAAGCTGCCCTTCGAGAACTCAAATCCACCGTGCGCTGGCCCCACGGTGGGCGCCAACTTTCGTCGAATTGTCACGGCAGATGTCCTCGAGTTAAGACTTAGTCGTGGAGCCATCGCAGCTAGGAAGCTTAAAGGGGTTAAACGGGACAAAGAACACGGGGGTTATCCTGGTTCGGCCCCTCACGGTGAAGGTAAAAGCCTACGTCCAGTTGAGGTGGTATTGATTATGGTTTCGATGATCAGGGAGCTTGATTGCTATGCCTGGCTCTCGATGAAATCTTACCCATCTCTAAACCGCCGCCGGGTCGTCCCTTTATATAGAGAGGTTGACGCCCCGCGGCTCTCAGAGTCCCGGTCGGCTCATAAGAGTGTCCGGCCCGGACTCTCAACTATTCTTGCCTTACACTACAAGTCTTGCCATACGGCGGTTTATCACTACGGGCCTTAAGCCATCTCCGGGTCTTATGCCCATCATTGACCCGCCGTCTTCAAGCTCGGTACTGGGCTTCGCGTGATGACCATTATGAGTAACCCGGCCCCTCTTGGCGGGTGACTCTAAGGGTTATATCCTCAACATATCCGGACTATGCTCTCCGATTTATATAGACACCGGAGAGATCTAGGGTTACATGAGGTCGGTTACATAAGAGGAAATCGTCATAATAGGTCGCCTAGCTTGCCTTCCACGCCAAGTAGAGTCCAATCCGGACACGGGTATTGTCTTCGGCCTTCGTATCTTCACAGCCCATCAGTCCGACCCATGGATAACAGGCCGGACGCCCGAGGACCCCTTAGTCCAGGACTCCCTCAGCGGGGGCGGCGAGCGGCCCTCCTCCTTGACGACGCGCCAGGGCGGAGGCGAGAGCCGCTCTTCCTTGACGCGACGTTCGATTTTGACGCCGCGGCTGTGCGGCGGCGGAGAGCGTGCCCTCTCTGGCTTCACCGGGAGGAGCGCTCCTGGTGGTGGAGCCGGCCCGTTGGTGTGGAAGACGAAGCGACGAGCATCAACTCCATCTGCTCCTCGAACTCCGCATCGATGCCAGCGTAGACCTGGCCTGGCACCGCCGACGCGGACTTCGGCAGCGGCTGCTGCTAGTCCTCCTCGTCGCCGGAGAGATGACGGTCTCCTCCCGTGTCGAGTCGCCGCCAGCTGATGAGGACGACGACCCCGGAGTCCAAGGATGGCGCCTCCACGAGCCGCCAGATCCCGCCGCAGAACCACCTGCCGGTGCTGACGCCCAGGACTTGCCCATCGCCGGAGATGTGGTGGGGGGTGGGCGAGGAGGAGGAGGAGCAGGCGGAAGGAGGAGGATGTGATGTGGACGGCGCCGGAGCGCGGCGGCTCAAATAGCTGCGCCCAGGCCATGTGGAGGGCCGACGCACCTCTTGAATGCGGCGCAGCGGCTGGAGTTGGTTCCTCGCGAATCTGCATCCGCATTGAAGCGGCGGCTTCCAAGAGGTCGCGCCGGTCAGCGCTGCCCTCCCTCCCTCCGGTCACATCGTAGAATGAATGCCGGCCTCCACGTGCACTCGGACGGCATGAATGCGACATGATAAGCGGCGCGTGCATCGGAAGAAAAGCACGGGAGGGGCGGGTGACGGTTTTTTGGTGGGCCAGGACGATCAGAAGCGGGCTTGGAAGCGATCTAGACTCCTGCAAACCTCGCTCATTTTCATCTCCGGTTTACGGAAAAAAATCATGTCCGGACCGCCCCGCGGACCGATATAGATCAGTGTTGGATGGCTTCCGAGGTCCGAACGGTTGCGGGAGGTTGGTCCGGCTTGAAGATGCCTTTATGAGTTATGATGATGAATGCCTTCTTGCCGGATTGCACGCAGGATCAGGATAGAGCAACAAACAGCCTCCCACTAATCACGCTGCTCTGTTCACGTCGTTCGAACAAAAAGAAAGATCACGCCGGTTCGTTCGTGCGTCCGTGCACTTGCTAGCGATTTCCCATTGGAGTAGCACGACTTTTCCCTTTCAAAGGCTGTGTGGTGCGGAATGTGCAGCCCGCCGACCGACGGCGAGCACCAGTCGGAATCTCAGGAGCGGCCGCTGCCTGCTGGTTTGCACGTGGTACCGTACAAGGAGCGAGACGGAAGGACCCCGCTCGTCGCTTTGGTCCGTACGGACGGTGGAGACGGGTTGGTGGCAGCGGCATGTGGCATGGCGAGTTAACGTACGAAACGCACAATCAAGCCCATCATTGTGCGCCGCAGCTCCAGCTGATCGCTCGCTGGGTAGCAGCGGCGTGAATGGTTAGCGAAAAGTGGGGCATGAGTCAGCTGCTTTGCGGCCGTTGCTGACTAGCTTGACCTGTGTGCCCTCGCGTGGAACGTGCACCGCTGGGCGCGCCAACGGCTCGAGCAGTGCGCGCGCGCCTACACCTGACCTGTGTGTACATGGTTGACTCTAGCTCGGCCGAGGAACCGCGGGTGACACCGAAACCGCGCGCGCGGGGGGCGGCCCCGCCAGCCCCAGAGCACGCCGACACCCCCGATGCCGATGCCGATGCCGATGCCGATGCCAACTTCCGCCTCATGGTGCAGCATGTTACCGGCGTCCAGGCCGAGCCCGGCGCGGCAGACGGCGTCCTCCTGCCCGGGTCGTCGTTCGACGCGTCCTCCGCGGCTCCCCTGCTGGACGGCCCTCCTTTCGACGGCGCGTTCGGGGAAGCGCTGCGGCTGCCGTCGGACGTGGACGCGGCGGAGCTCCATCGCCACCACCAACAGCAGCCGCAGCCGTGCTACCCGACGCTGGACTCGTGGTGCGTCATGTACGAGAGCAGACAGCTGCTGTAGCTCTAGGCTCTAGCCGATCGAGCCATTTGCCAGGAAGCCTGCTGCTCATGCCGGCAATCGAAACCCTGGGGCTGCGGGGCAAAAACCTGGCAATGCTATAACTTCGCCTAGACGAACACAAGTAGATAGTTCACCAGCACAGACTCAACACTACACACATTATCTCAGACAAGGCTAGCTAGGAGTAAAGTAAGCATAGCACCACGAATCAGGGCTGTCTGAATGGTTACCGAAGTGTACCTTGCCAATATTTTGGTCATGGCCAAAACATTGGCCTTTGTTTGGATGAAGGGTTGTTTACCAACTGCGGTACATTTTTCTAGTCACAATTGTCCAATCCATCGGCAAGCAAAACCTCAACCAAAAATTTGGCAATTGGGCAGTCCTAGGTACAAAACAAACAGACCTTAGGGCAGGGATAGTGCCAAAAACAGATCCATGCACTCTCCAAACCTCTCTGGCAACAAGAAGCACATGTTGTAGAGATTCAATTCGATCAGAAAAGGAGGAAGAGAGATTTTCAGACCATTTTTTTTCTCTCTTCACATCACCTCTCTAGTTATGTCGATGAGTGATCTCGATATCAGTGATCAGAAGGATCACCTCTTAGAGATTCGGCAAGGTGTCGAACACTTCAGATCTTCAGATATGGAGGCTTTGCTTATCCAGGTTCAGGCCAGTGAGAAGGTGTAATACCCTACGTCATGCGCGTGTTCTTGCTGAAATGTATGTGAATGTTATAAGATTGTTCCTCCCTTCTTGGCTTTGGTTCCTCCTTTATATTCTGTCAGGGGAAATCACACGAGCCACTCATTTTTGCCCAAAACGATCTCCTTACCTACATGCCCAAATGACGCGCTCATCAGGCAGGGATTGGTAGCGTAATCTTGTAGTGACGTGTTGCTGGACATCTAACTGCCCTGCTGACAAGGGAGGGGTGCTGCCGTGCCGCACAGAAGCGCGGCCAGAGATAAAGAGGGCATTGTCCTATCACATCATGACAATTGACAAGAGACATCCCACAACGTACAGGACATATGCGCCCGCGCGTGCCTCCTCATCACCGACATTGCCTACAACATAAGCTATTGTAGAGACGTCAGACCAACTCCACCGCGCGACCCCAAACGGACCCCCGGTTTGGCCCGATTTTGTCCGTTTGAGACGCCGATGGGTTCGCCCCTGTCCGCGTTTGTCCCATGGGTCGTGGGTGCGCCCAACGCGCGGCCGCACCTCAAAACATGTCCGGGGTGAACGTGAATAAAAAAATATAAAAACTATAATGAAATGACTAAAAAAGTAAATAAACGCATTAAAAAACATAAAACATATATAGGGGCCATGGCCACAAAACGGCCCTGTTTCTCAGTCCACTTAAACGGCCCAGTTTAATAATTAACATAAAAACAAAATAAAAACGCCTCCCACGCGCTCCTGCCGCGCCCGTCGATGCCGTGGTCGTGGCCGTCTTCACTGGCCGCCGGTGTCGTCGTCGTCGCTGACGAGGTCGACGTAGGCCGGCGGCGTCCAGAGGTGGGCCGGCGGTGCGTGGTAGACGGGGGCGGTGGGCTGGACGGCGGGAGGTGCCTGCACCACCTCCTCCCGTGGCGACGGCTCCCGCTCCGGTGACCGCGGCGGCGTGGGGCACCAGTTCACGCCCACGGCGTCGGCCATCTCCGGGGCCGTGCACGACCAGCCCCACCCCTGGCCCACCAGGGCCGGGTGGAACGCGGCCACCGGCGGCTCCTCCACCACCTCCTCCTTCGCCACCATCTCCAGCTCGGGGATGGCGACCTCGCCGGCGGCGGAGCGGGCCAGCATCTCCTCGAGGCCCTCCCACTGGAGCTCATCGTGCGTGCGCATGGAGTCCTCCATGACGCGTGCAACGAGACATGCCTCCTCCTCCTCCGTCATGCGAGGAGGTGGTGGTGGCGATGGAGATGGCGAAGGCGACGGCGTGGGCGTGACGCCGCGCACCCGCCTACGCCCGCGCTTCTGGGGAGCAGGCGCTGCGCACTCCCGACGTGGCCGCCGCGGCCCAGTCGACGTGCCGGCGAAGAATGACGCGCGCCTGGTGTCGTGCTCGTCACGAAACCAGGTGTCCCAGAGCCCGGAGTCGGGGGCGTACTTGGTGTCGTAGAAGAGGTCGAGGCGGCGGCGGCGCTCGATCTCCTCGTCGCGCGCACGGCCGCTCGTCGGGACCGGCGGGATCGGGACCCGGTCGGCGGAGAGATGACAGTTATTGGGGAGATGGACGTCGCTCCAGGGGAGCAGCGTCCTCGTATCCCAATAACGGCGGCACACCGACACGCGGATGTAATGCCGGTCGCGCTCGCCGGCAGACGTGGGCGCGATGGAGAACGCGGGCGGCGTGGGGCCCGGCGTGGTGGCGATGGCGACGCGGGCTCCTCCTTCTTCACCGAGCCGCGGCGGCGTCCCGACGAGGAGCCAGCCTCGCGGTCGTGCTTGCCTTTGCGGCCGTAGTTCCATAGCTCCATGGCTGCGGGCGGCCGGCCGGCGAGTTCTTGGCTAGGGTTTGGGACTGGCGCTGTCGGGTTTCGAGGTGGCCGCGGGGTGGCGTGGGGCAGTGTGGATAACGATCGGTCCACGGTTCCCACTTAAAGAAGGACAACGACCTTTCGATGTGCGGATGACAGGTGGGGCCGCCCGCTCGTGCGCACTGATGTGGGCGGGTGGGAGGTAGATGGCCGCCTGCCACGCGGCCACGACACGGACGAGGCGCGCGTCCGTTTGGTGTCCGCCACGACCCAAACCCGGCGCAAGTTCGGACACAAAACGGACAAGATGGGTCCGAGCCGTTGCGCGCTGGGCCGCCTCATTTATCCCTTTTACCTTAAACAGATGGGGCCGGACAGAATGGGATCGCGCAGTGAAGTTGGCCTCAGTCCTGCCCTTTGTGTACCGTTGACCATGAGGCTCCAAGGACACCCTTGCTAGACCAGAAAACTGGCCAGCGGGTCTTCCCGAGAAAGCGTGCAATCCTACGGAAGCGCCCGAGCGCAACCCTCGAGGTCTTTCGCGTCCCTGCAACGCCTGTGTATAGGCCGCTATTGTCCTTCAAATACACACGGTTTAGTTGTATTCTTTTCGAAATAAGAATATCGACCCTACGTGGAGCACATGAATTGAACTTTGTCTCCTGTTGTGATTAGATTATAGTGCGTGAAACCCGGTTGCGATCCCAAGTAAAGCGAAAAACTAAAGTTTAAAATATTTGGTGGTTCTTGCGAACACCAAAATAAAGAGCAAGAGTAAAATAAAAGAGAGCGAGATGTAAGTAATGATTGTTGGAATCGAAAGACTAAATGCTCTTAGAGAGTCCGGATTTCCCACTAGTATGTGTTTAACACGACCAATGCCTACGCATATTTTAATTTGAATTACTAAGCAACTTAATATGTTTCTATAAGTGGGCGGAGCCATGTACAGATAAGTGCATACATGCATCAGCCTGCTATCCTATACGCCACTACCATTCATCCTCACTCCGGTTACCGAATGGTAATTAAGATTTACCCATGGACGCGGCTAAGGCAATCTACGTTTATCCCTTATTGCAATGACCCGGGAAGGACGGTGATAAGCACTGCCACTACCGACCTCTGCATCCCATCTTCACACCAATAGTAACCACCTTCCATCCAAAGGAGGTATATGTTGGATGGTCTGACTTCACCGAACATCAAGAAGATCATTAACATAAACATATAAACAGGATATCAAATCCTATTATCATTCAATTGTAAACATACTCAAAGGCGTAAACATAGCAGAG
This sequence comes from Triticum aestivum, assembly GCF_018294505.1. Lineage (NCBI taxonomy): Eukaryota > Viridiplantae > Streptophyta > Magnoliopsida > Poales > Poaceae > Triticum > Triticum aestivum. Next base: position 52,857,328 of record NC_057799.1, on the reverse strand, counting down.
TGAATCATCATGAACCTAGCGATAACGTCTGAGTAATACAAAAGTGAATCCACATCGACTAATGTATTCCAAAGAGATGTAGATGGTATGGTGATGACAAATATGGGTGGTGATGATGTCCTCTTGATGCAGTGATGCGGCGGCGGAGTCCTTGGATCGATCCCCCCTCCAGAATCCTTCTAGGCTCTAGGGTTCTTCGTTTTGGCTAAGTTTCTGGTGGATAGGCGTCTCTGATCTCCGATTCGTCCACACGGAGGGTGAAGTAGTTGACCGAGCGGAGGTGGCGGCAGGTGGTACGACCAATGGTATGAGTGTCGTCTTGTGCTTAGGATGCTCCTGGGCGATCCATTTCTTCTCCCAGATACTCTCTCCGATCCTTTTTAGTCTGTATATAAGTTTTGTCCTAAGTCAAAGTATTTCAACTTTGACCAAACTTATAGAAAAAAGTATCAACATTCACAATGCCAAATCAATATTGTTAGATTCATCATGAAAGGAAGGTTCATAGTGTACATATTTGGTGTTATAGATATCGATATTTTTTAATATAAATTTGGTCAAACTTTGCAAAAGACTAGACCCAAATCTAATATGTGGAGTAAAAAGGACCGGAGGAAGTATTTTATTCTTTAATGGCAATGTTCTATCACATTAGTTGGCGGATTGTACCATCATAAATTTGCTTTCTTTTCTTAAATTCCAAAACACTTCCATACGTGACAACCTGGCCAAAACATATAAAAGGGGTGTACGAACATGGTAGAATACAAAGAATCCTATGGATACAGGACAAAACAAGAGATGTAAAGCATCACAAAAATTGGACTCATCAACTGTCCCAAGCTTAGAAGTTTTCTCGTCCCCAAGCATATGTCGTAGCTTATAAGAATGGGAGCATCTTGTTCATTAGGTGGGGATAAAATAAATGCATGAGTCCACCACTTGAGTCGTAGCATATAAGAATGAAATTTGGAACTATTAGCATGTACCTTGAGTCGGCGGGCGTGATCCTGGATCGAGCGTGGATGAGGAACAGGGACGTAGTTGGGATCCGTGAGGAACTTCTTGGGGGGGGGGGGGAGGGGGGGTCCTATGGGGGACTTCCCGCGCGCGTCTCATGGATTGTGAAGCTCCAAAAGCGACAATGATCCATAGTGGTTGGGGTGATCTTGACAAAGTCAAGATGGTCATCGATGCTGACAAGCTTTATCGATTCGATGGGGATTTCTTTGAGCTTCTAGTTCGCCTCCTCTTCCTCCTCTAGTTCCTCCCGCGACAAAGAACCGTCACTCTTCTTGTTTTGCTCCCTCTCACTCTTTGATCCACAAGGGGAATTGCGGCCTTCGAGTTCACGGTCCTCCTCCTCATTGGAAGTGGTTTGCCTCACATCCCATGAATGTGCCATGGCTTCCCTACACACAAACCTTAGGAAGGTCTAATGAGATTGGTTTTGCTAGTTGTGAGGAGAATGGAGGCAAAGGAGTAGTATATAAGAGAGTTATCTCACGAGATAAGGATAATTGGAAGAGATTAGGAAATAAACCAAACGAAATCAGGAAAAATCAAAATAGAATCGTGCTTTCCGTGTGCATGACGATGTTCACTTGATTTTGCAATTGACGACCTTTGGTACGAGCAAGAGCGCTCACACCTTTGGTTGTACTCCCTTGGATGCCTGGATTTTTTTGGGACAAAAACATATTCCAAGTAAAAAGCGAAGGACGGCCTATGGTACGAGCAGTCGCGCTCGTAGTCTCGATCATACCTCGTTTCACCTAGGGTAACAGAAAGTCTCATATTCTGACACGACGCATGGTACGACCGGGAGCGGACATACTAGTGGTCGTACCAGCTGGAAAAACCTTCAAATGGGACATAAGTTTATGCCAAGGTAAATAGATAAAAAAATATGTCTTAGGTAAACTTGTAGAGGTGATAAGTGTTGCTTTTGTGCTTCTCCGAGGACTTGATCTTCAAAAACATTTTAGTCCCGACCTTCTTCTCTCTTTTTATATATTTCAGCGGAAATTTCGTCTTGGCAAATGTGCGTGGTTACCAAACATTAGGATAATAATTTTTACCGAAATATCGCTCTTTTCTTACCTCTACCTTCTAAGTAGAAGTTGTTGAGGAACGTAGCATGCAATTTCAAAAAAATTCCTACGCTCACCCAAGATCTATCTAGGAGATGCATAGCAATGAGAGGGGGAGAGTGTGTCCACGTACCCTCGTAGACCAAAAGCGGAAGCGTTTGACAATGCAATTGATGTAGTCGAACTTCTTCTTATTCCGACCGATCAAGCACCGAACGTATGGCACCTCCGAGTTCTGCACACGTTCATCTCGATGACGTCCCTCGAACTCTTGATCCAGCAAAGTGTCGAGGAAGAGTTTCGTTAGCACGACGGCGTGGTGATGGTGATGGTGAAGTGATCGCGCAGGGCTTTGCCTAAGCACTACGACAATATGACCGGAGGCGTAAACTGTGGAGGAGGGCGCCGCATAGGGCTAACAATGGTTGGTATGTGTTCTAGGCGCCCCCTCCCCACGTATATAAAGGAGGGAGGGGGAGAGAGGCAGCCTAGGGCGCGCCCAAGTAGGAGGAATCCTACTTGGGCCCCTAGTCCAATTCGGCCTCCCCCCTTTCCTTTTACCGGAGGGGGAAAAGAGGGAAGAGGGGAGGAGGAAGGAAAGGTGGGGCCGAACCCCCACCTCCTTCTCCTATTTGGCCTCCTACCATAAGGGGGGGCGCCACCCCTTGTGGGCTGGTGTGCTCCGCTCCTATGGCCCATATGGCCCATATCTTCCCCTAGGGGGTTCCGGTAACCCCCCCCGGTACTCCGATATCTACCCGATACATCTCGGAACACTTCCGGTGTCCGAATACTATCATCCTATTGACGATGACATGTAAGTAGGGTAGGGTCTTAGGCCTGACCTAGACACCCTACTCAAGGACACTGCCCTAAGGTCAGAGACATACAAAGTTCAACAGAAGATACCGACTGAAATCACCCTGAAGTGTAATCCACTCGACGGAAGATTCCACTCGGATATCCCAATTCCATTCGACCTGATAACAACACACGACCATACAAAGAATCACTCGGAGCACAGAAGGCCTAGAGTCACTCCAGGATGGCAACAGTCAGGCATTCACCCCGTCATCATAAAGATCATTAATAGCAGGCGTTATCAGTAACGCCCCAGTCTTAACTCACATTGAACCCTGTGTAACCGAGTGCTGCAAGGGGCCTGGTGCACTCTATATAAGCCACCCCCTCCTCTAGCACAAGGGTTCGCACCCCCTGTAACTTTCACACATATCCAGTTGACAAAGCCTCCGAGGCACCGAGACGTAGGGCTGTTACCTCCTACGAGAGGGGCCTGAACTCGTAAAATTTGTGTGTACAACCTCGCCGTAGCTTGGACCTTGCCTCCTCCTACGTACCGTACACTCTTACTATCAGACTCATTTCCACGACAGTTGGCGCCCACCGTGGGGCAGGCGTCTGAGCGACTTCTGGTGAGGTTGCGAATTTCGTTCTCCATCAACATGGTTTCCGGCGGTGGTTTGGCTTTGGGCCGCGAGATCCGTCTCGGTGCGCTCGTCTTCATCGCCGACGACTCCGCCTGGCTACAAGAAGCTCCCCTCGACGTCGAGGCCCTCCCCATCCACGGGGCGGTGCACTTCCGTGCGAGTGCCTACGGCGTCCTTCTGCGACAACCGTCGACTCAGTATCGGTCGGCTCCCGTGGCGTCTTCGCTCCCCACCGTCGCAAGCGATCCGGTTGTTCGCGACTCCAGCGGTGGGTGAAGCATGCGGTGGCTCGCCAGTCGACCACCCCTCAAGTCGCGGCAATCGAGCCCGACGAATCCCTATACGGTTTGTTCGATCTGTTGGCTGGTCACTCGGATTCACTTTCCGAGTGCGAGAGCAACGACCCAGAGGCGGAAGTCCTCATGGTCAACTCCTAGCGCAATCCGCCTGGATTTCGTCGCGGCGGCGGCGGCGGCAGTAGCGGCGGCCCATCGCGTGATCATGACGAGTATATTCCCCTAGCCCTCACTATAGAGCAGAGGGAGGAGCTGCATCACCGCAATGTCCAGGCGCTCCAGACCCCCATCATTTGGGAGACCTCCGAGGCTTGGGCCTTGGAGGCTGCGCGCTTAGCCACCTTGGCTGAGCGTACGCGTCTGGAAAATCTCCAGCAGGCACTCGACGAACGCGCTCATCAGTAGATCCCTGAATCCAGTCGACGACCACGACAGCTGTTTCCGAATGAACCTCAGGTATACCGTACTCCGATCCAAAATGTTGCAGCAGCAGCACACATAGCATAGTCAATCCAGCCTTCTCGTTCAGAAGCTGGTAGAGGTTTGCGGCAGATCCGAGAGCTGCTTCGGGCAGCAGGGGAACATAACTCAGCTGTTTCTCAGTCGGGCAACAGAATTCATAGCAGATCTGTGGTTGCAGACACAGTTCAGTCGACACATAGCCCAAGATCGCCTCCGCGGCGTGAAGATCGTGGTTACCGCCAAGATCAGTACCTTGGTCGCGGCCACGGACAGTTTGATCCTCGATATCCTCGTGATGACCACCATCAAGTGCCTACACCCCCTTCGAGGGGTGGGTCATACGCGTCCCGACGGTATGACGACAGGCGCCCGTATGGTGACGAGCAGAGAGCCCCAGTCGACCCAAGAGAGCCTGGGTTCGATGCGAGGTCACTCCTCGTACAGGGTTTGGTCGATAGAGGCAGAGCAAACAGAGAAGGACAAGACAAAGACCGTCCGATTGGAAACAGAACATTTGTTTCTGGGCCCGAGTGTTTCAGTAGAGCCATCCGAGCTGCTGAGATCCCTCCCAACTTCAGATTGGCTACGGGCGTGAGCAAGTTCACCGGTGAGTCAAAGCCGGACACGTGGTTGGAAGATTACCGAGTGGCAGTGCAGATTGGTGGAGGCAACGATGATGTAGCCATGAAGCACCTCCCCTTGATGCTTGAGGGTTCGGCAAGAGCTTGGTTGAATCAGTTGGCCCCTGGAAGTATTTTCTGTTGGGAAGATTTAGCCCGAGTGTTCATCAAGACATTCGAGGGCACCTGCAAACGACCTGCTGGGCTGACTGAATTGCAGCACTGTGTTCAGAAGCCGAATGAAACTTTGAGAGACCTCATCCAGAGATGGACTACCCTTCACCATGTGGTGGAAAATGTGTCAGAGCATCAGGCAGTTTGCGCCTTCGAGGAGGGCGTCCGATACAGAGAGATCATCCTGAAGTCCGGTCGTTCCGGAGACATGTCTCTTAGCCGAATGATGGAAATAGCCACTCAGTATGCTAACGGCGAGAGGAAGACCGACTCCGCAATGGCAAGGGGAAACTAATCGACCAGGATACTGGCGGTGGAAATTCCAATCGGAAGCCAAAGCATAAAGTTGAGCCTATAGGCCCTGCTGAAGCTGCAGTCCTGAATGCTCATGGAAAATCCAAAGGAAAACCTAAAGGGCAGTGAGTGCCCAAGAAGGTGAAAGATCAGTCAGGCCAGGACGTCCTGGATTTGCCATGTTATATCCACGTGAAGAAAGATGAAGAGGGTAACTTGATTCAGCCCAAGCGTACCACTCGACAATGTCAACTCCTTATTCAGCAGTTCCGAGAGGGTCAACCCAGTGAGAAAGACTCTGATAAGGACAAAGATAAAGAGGAAGACGATGGTTACCCTAAGGTCAATGCTACCTTGGTGATTTTGCTGATGTCGAAAGCAAAAGTCGACTGAAAGTCATTAACAGATTGCTCCGGCAACTACGGCGTACTTAAAGTGGTCAAAGACTCCCATTACATTCGACCAGTCAGATCACCCAGCGCATGTTGCTACCCCCGGGCGGCAAGCGTTGGTGGTCGACCCAGTCGTTGGGGCACCCGACTGACTAAAGTTCTTATGGATGGTGGCAGTGGTCTGAATATTCTGTATGCCGAGACCCTCCAAGGGATGGGCATTCCGATGTCCAAACTCAGTGTGAGCAATATGCAGTTCCATGGTGTCATCCCAGGAAAGAAAGCAAAGTCACTCGGGCAGATTGCTCTTGATGTGGTTTTTGGTGATTCCAAGAACTTCCGCAAGGAGAAGTTGACGTTTGAGGTGGTGGATTTCCACAGTGCCTATCATGCTATTCTGGGCAGGCCCGCATACACTCGTTCATGGCCCGACCATTTACGTGTATCTCAAGTTGAAGATGCCCGGACCCAGAGGTGTGATCACAGTCATAGGAAATAGGCAGAGAGCTGAGGAGTGCCTTCAAAAGGTCTCAAAAATTGTTGATGAGCAGATGGCAGCAGTAGAGATGGAGGAATACAAGAAAAATGCATATCCGAGTGATTTGTTGCGAGCTAAGAAGCCTGCCTCAGAGTCCGCATTTCAGTCGGCTGGTGAGACAAAGCCTGTCCATATTCACCTGGAGACCCCACTGCTGCTCTGACTCACATTTCAACGACACTCGATAGTAAATAGGAAGAAGCGCTCATCCAGTTCCTCCGTGAGAACTGGGACATTTTTGCATGGAAACCATCAGACATGCCGGGTGTACCCAGGGGACTGGCTGAGCACCGTTTACATGTCGACCCAAAGGCAAAACCTGTCAAAGAGCATCTCTGGCAGTCCGCCGTGGAGAAGAGGAAGGCGATTGGCGAGGAAGTGGCTCGGCTCCTGTCAGCAGAGTTCATCCGCGAGATATACCACTCCGAGTGGATCGCCAACGTCGTCATGGTCCCCAAGAAAGATGATTCACTTCGTACGTGTATTGACTTCAAGCATATCAATCGGGCCTGCCCGAAAGACCATTTTCCTCTCCCCCGCGTCGATCAGATTGTCGACTCAACTGCGGGGTGTGAGCATTTGTCTTTTTTGGATGCGTATTCCGGGTACCATCAGATCCGACTGTATGGCCCCGATGAAATGAAAACAGCCTTCATCACCCCATTAGGGTGTTTTTGCTATGCCACCATGCCTTTTGGTCTTAAGAATGCTGGGGCCACGTTCATGCGCATGATTCAGAAGTGCCTGCTCCCTCAGATCAGTCGAAACGTGGAAGCATACATGGATGATATCATGGGCAAGTCACGCAGGAGTTCCGACCTGCTGACTGACCTCGCTGAAACCTTCACCAATCTGAGAAGATATGACATCAAGCTTAATCCGTCCAAGTGCACATTCGGAGTCCCAGGAGGGAAGTTACTCGGTTTTCTCGTTTCCGAACGAGGGATCTATGCAAACCCAGAAAAGATTGGAGCGATTCTCCGAATGAAACGTCCTGTGCGTGTGCATGACGTTCAGAACCTCACAGGTTGTTTGGCGGCATTGCGTCGATTCATTTCTCGTCTCGGTGAAAAGGCATTGCCTCTTTACTGACTGATGACAAAATCTGATACATTCGAGTGAACTCCTGAAGCTGAAACAGCGTTTGTAGAGCTCAAAGCCCTGCTTTCCACCCAGCCGGTGCTTGCTGCCCCAGTCAACAAAGAGCCTCTGTTGTTATATATTGCAGCCACTGGACAGGTTGTCAGCACAGTGCTCACAGTCGAGCGAGAGGAAGAAGGCAAGGATTATAAAGTTCAACGCCCAATGTATTACATTTTTGAAGTCTTGACTCCGTCCAAGCAAAGGTATCCACATTATCAGAAGCTTGTCTACGGAATCTATTTAACCACGAAGAAAGTTGCACATTACTTCGCAGACCACTCGGTTTCAGTCGTAAGCGACGCTTCATTGTCCGAAATTTTGAACAATCGAGATGCAACTGGTCGAGTGGCTAAGTGGGCAATAGAATTTCTCCATCTAAATATCAAGTTTGAAGCAAAAAAGGCAATTAAATCCCAGGCAATTGCAGATTTCCTGGCTGAGTGGATTGAGCAACAGCAGCCGACTCAAGTTCACTCAGAACACTGTACCATGTTCTTTGACGGATCTAAGATGTTGAATGGTTCTGGTGCTGGAGTGGTTCTGGTGTCCCCAAGAGGCGACAAACTCAGTTACGTCCTCCAGATTCACTTTGATTCCTCCAACAATGAAGCTGAATATGAATCACTTTTGTATGGGTTGTGTATGGCCATCTCACTCAGCGTCCGTCGCCTGATGGTTTACGGCGACTCAGATTTGGTGGTTAATCAAGTGATGAAGGAGTGGGATATCAGGAGCCCCGCCATGACTAGATACTGCAATGCAGTAAGGAAATTAGAGAAGAAGTTTGAAGGGTTGGAGCTCCACCACATACCCTGACTCAAGAATCAAGCAGCTGATGATCTGGCGAAAATAGGTTCCACTCGGAAGCCTATTCCTAGTAATGTGTTCTTGGAGCATCTCCACAACCCGCCAGTTCAAGAAGATCCCTTTACAGAGGAGCCCCGACAACCAATAAGTGCTACCAATCCGACTAAGGTCGAAGTGCCAGTAGTAGTCGACTTAATTATGGAGATTGTGGTAATCACCCCCGACTGGACAGTGCCGTATATTGCATATTTGCTCAGGCAGGAGCTTCTAGAAGATGAAGTTGAAGCATGTCAGATCGTTCACAGGTCGAAAGCTTTCACAGTTATAGGTGGTTAGCTTTTTAGAGAAAGTGTTACTGGCATAGCTCAACGATGTATCTCTCCAGAAGCGGGTCAACTGATCTTGAACGAGATTCACTCGGGGACCTGTGGTCATCATGCGTCCTCTCGGACCATCGTGGCCAAAGCATACTAAGCGGGATTCTACTGGCCACGGGCCAATGAAATGGCAAAAGAGATCGTCGAGAAGTGCGAAGGCTGCCAGTTTTACTCGAACATGTCCCACAAGCCCGCATCGGCCTTGAAGACCATTCCACTCGTTTGGCCATTTGCTATTTGGGGACTGGACATGATTGAGCCCCTAATGTGACGCCCGGATAATCAAGCTACAGTAACCTCTGCTAATGATGCCTGTCACCTCGATTACTGTTGCTAATCTCGCGTTAGTTCGAAACCGATTCAAAATTCAAATTCAAAAATATGGCAAACAACAAAAGTTTTCAAGCATTAGAACAAAAATGTTCGGTTAGTGCCAAATATTGCATTGGTAATTGTTGTGAAGAAAACACATATTTAGAAAATGCTAAGATGCCCTAAATTTAAATAAAACAGAAAAGGGAAATAAATAAAAGAAAACAAAATAGAAAAATAGAAAACAAAGCTAACAGAGAGAAAAAAGGCCCCTGCCCCACTAGACCAAACGGCCCAGCTGGCCGTCGGCCCACGCCAGCCGGCCCACTTCCCCTCCCGTGTCGTCTTCCCCTTTCTCCTGTTCGACCGACCCGCGCGAGCGGTCGCCGTCGAACCCGCTCGTCGCCATGCGCCTCGCTGAAGAGGGGATAAGGATCCCCTCCCTCCTTGTCGCATCGATCCCCTCTTCCGCCCACTTGCACCTCTCCTCCCCCAGATCCACCTCTCCCTCTGCTTCATTTTGGAGAGGAGACCGACGCGGTCGCCGCCGTTCTCCGTCGTCACCGCGGCCACAGCCACCGCCTCGCTCCGCCGTCTTGTCGTGAAGCTCCGCCGGGGTCGACTCCGTCGTCTGTTGCCCTCAGGTGGAGCTGGGAAGCACCGCAGTCGCCGTTCGTCCTCGTCCCCATCTCTGACTGCCGTCGATCTTCTTCGTCTCCGGCGCCGCCCCTGCAGCTCCTAAACTGCCACCGAGCCTCCTTGTGCTCCGCGGTGAGCTCTCCTTCCTCCCCGCTCTCTTCTCCTCGCCCCCAACGTGCCCGTAGTTGCCGTCTTGTCCGTGCCCGAGCCCATCACCGCGGGGGCTCATCGCCGACGAGCTTCCGGCGACCAAATGGTCCCGCGCCAGTGCCCGTTTAGCTCGCCCGCGCGCGTAGGACCTCGCTCCCCCCTTTGCCTCGCCCGTTTGCGCACTGCTGCTGCTAATCCACTTCCACCCGAAAGCCACCGCCGGCCACACTCGTCGCCGGCGCAGTTCCGGTCACCCCCGAGTCCAACCGACCACACCACGCGGCGCGGCATCGAGTCCTCGTTCGAATGCAACAAACCACGTGCGATTTGGTGTCTTGTGGCGCTTTTCCAAGCATCTCCGGCGATCTGCCGTCGTGCGCGAGCTCGCCGGAGCTCCTCCGGCGCCGCCGCTGACCTGGCAAGCGTAGGGCCCACCCCGGTGAGGCTGACCGTGGGCCCCAGCGCCTCAGTTGACCGCGTTGACTACGGTCAACGCGGGCACTGTTCACCCCCTGCCACTGACTTGTGGGCCCTTGCGCTTAATTTAGATAATTAAGTTTTTCAAACTAATCTGCTAATTAGAATACTCACTGACACATCGGGCCCACACCCCTAATTAACCCTGTGTGAACAATTAATCCACTGTTAACCCACAGAGGCTGACATGTGGGTCCCTGTGGCCCCACTGGTCAGTTTGACCTGGTCAGCCGCCCTGTTGACTGCTGACGTCACAGTGATGTCATGCTGGCGTAGTATTCCTTTTCTGTTAATATTAATAATTCCACATAATGCTTTAATCTTTGAAAATTCATAGAAATTAAACCGTAACTCGGATGAAAATGTTTTCTACATGAAAGTTGCTCAGAAAAATCCAACGAATCCGAATATGTGGTCCGTTCATCTGTCACATGCCCCTAGCATGCTGAACATGGAACTTTCCTCCTCCGGTCATCTGTCTGACACAGGTCCGGAACCGGGAAAACATTCCCGGTTGACTTCCCCCTTCGCCGGTATCGTGTAGCACCGCGTTAGAACACGTCTAGCTCTGTCTGTTGTCCTGTTATGCACTTGCTTGCTATGTATTTACTGTTTCTCCCCCCTCTTCTCTTCGGTAGACCCCGTGACGATGCTGATGCCCCTGTGATCGACTACATCACCGACGACCCCTCCTTCTCGTCTGAACAAACAGGCAAGCCCCCCCCCTTGATCACCAGATATCGCCTATTCTTCTCTATACAGCTTGCATTAGAGTAGTGTAGCATGTTACTGCTTTCGGTTAATCCTATTCTGCTGCATAGCCTGTCATTGTTGCTAAGTTGTTACCCTTACCTGCTATCCTACTACTTAGTATAGGATGCTAGTGTTCATTCAGTGGCCCTACACTCTTGTCTGTCTGCCATGCTATACTACTGGGCCGTGATCACTTCGGGAGGTGATCACAGGTATATACTATATACTTTATATACATGACACATGTGGTGACTAAAGTCGGGTCAGCTCGTTGAGTACCCGCAAGTGATTCTGATGAGGGGGCTGAAAGGACAGGTGGCTCCATCCCGGTAGAGGTGGGCCTGGGTTCCTGACGGCCCCCGACTGTTACTTTGTGGCGGAGCGACAGGGCAGGTTGAGACCACCTAGGAGAGAGGTGGGCCTGGCCCTAGTAGGCGTTCGCGGATACTTAACACGCTTAACGAGATCTTGGTATTTGATCCGAGTCTGGCCATTTGGTCTATACGCACTAACCAATTACGCGGGAACAGTTATGGGCACTCGGCGTCGTGGTATCAGCCGAAGCTCTTTTTGACGTTAGCGACTGAGTGGCGCGCGCCGCATTGGACCGTAAGCTCGCGCTTGTATTAAGGGGGCTAGGTCTGCTTCCGGCCGCGTACGCAACGTGCAGGTGTGCAATGGGCGATGGGCCCAGACCCCTGCGCGCATAGGATTTAGACCGGCGTGCTGACCTCTCTGTTGGGCCTAGGTGGGGCTGCGACGTGTTGATCTTCCGAGGCCGGGCATGACCCAGGAAAGTGTGTCCGGCCAAATGGGATCGAGCGTGTTGGGTAATGTGGTGCATCCCTGCAGGGAAGTTTATCTATTCGAATAGTCGTGTTTCTCGGTAAAAGGATGACCCGGAGTTGTACCTTGACCTTATGACAACTAGAACTGGATACTTAATAAAACACACCCTTCCAAGTGCCAGATATAACCCGGTGATCGCTCTCTAACAGGGCGACGAGGAGGGGATCACCGGGTAGGATTATGCTATACGATGCTACTTGGTGAACTTACCATCTACTCTCTCCTACATGCTGCAAGATGGAGGTGGCCAGAAGCGTAGTCTTCGACGGGATTAGCTATCCCCCTCTTATTCTGGCATTCTGCAGTTCAGTCCACCGATATGGCCCTTTACACATATACCCATGCATATGTAGTGTAGCTCCTTGCTTGCGAGTACTTTGGATGAGTACTCACGGTTGCTTCTCTCCCTCTTTTCCCCCTTTCCCTTCTACCTAGTTGTCACAACCAGATGCTGGAGCCCAGGAGCCAGACGCCACCGTCGACGACGACTCCTACTACACCGGAGGTGCCTACTACTACGTGCAGGCCGCTGACGACGACCAGGAGTAGTTAGGAGGATCCCAGGCAGGAGTCCTGCGCCTCTTTCGATTTGTATCCCAGTTTGTGCTAGCCATCTTATGGCAACTTGTTTAACTTATGTCTGTACTCAGATATTGTTGCTTCCGCTGACTCGTCTATGATCGAGCACTTGTATTCGAGCCCTCGAGGCCCCTGGCTTGTATTATGATGCTTGTATGACTTATTTTTTATTTTTAGAGTTGTGTTGTGATATCTTTCCGTGAGTCCCTGATCTTGATCGTACACGTTGCATGTATGATTAGTGTACGGTCAAATCGGGGGCGTCACACCTAAGGACCAGCATAAGTGGCTTCACCCATCTACTCGTGGCAGTCGACAAGTTCACTAAGTGGATTGAGGCCAAACCTATCAAGAACCTCGACTCAAGCACATCCATCAGTTTCATCAGAGAGTTAGTATTCAGATATGGAGTTCCGCACAGGTCACCACAGATAATGGCTCAAACTTTGATTCTGAGGAGTTCAGAGCTTTTTGCGCTTCCCAGGGCACTCGGGTCGACTACGCATCCGTTGCGCACCTGCAGTCGGATGGACAAGCCAAAAGAGCAAATGGTTTGATCCTCCAAGGGTCGAAACCCCGATTGATGCGCGACCTCAAGCATGTAGCTGGAGCTTGGGTGACTGACTTGCCGTCTGTTCTGTGGGGATTGAGGACAACTCCCAATCGGTCGACTAATCGAACCCCATTCTTCATGGTATATGGAGCTGAAGCCGTGATTCCGAGTGACTTGCTCCACAATGCACCCCGAGTGGAACTCTTCTCAGAACCCGAAGCAGAGCAAGCACGTCAAGACGTTGTTGATCTTCTGGAAGAAGAGCGAGAGATGGCCTTGATCCGGTCGACCATTTATCAGCAAGACCTTCATCGATTCCACGCCCGAAACGTCAAAGGTCGAGCATTCCAAGATGGAGAACTTGTACTCCAAGTGGATCAGCAACGGCCTCATAAGCTCGCCCCTGCCTGGGAAGGCCCCTTCATCGTCACCAAGGTTCTCCACAACGGGGCATATCACCTTTACAACGTAGCCAAGAAGAAAGACGAGCCACACTCTTGGAACGCGGATCTGCTCCGCCGCTTTTATACCTGAACACTCGGATCGTCGAGATGTAATAAGAATACTTTCAGATTGTTTATCAAAGACATGATTTCCGCAGTCTCCTAAATGATTGTTTTTGCATAAACGTGTGTTCAAATCCCCCAGTGGGTGGCTTAGCTGCGATCCCGTACTCGCCTAAGTTACAAAACATACTCCGAGTGAAGAGCAATCGTCTCACTCGGGGGATTAGTTGCGAACCTGATTCGCCTAAGTTTCAAATACACTCCGAGTGAAGACCGACCCTCTCACTCGGGGGCTTAGCTGCGACCCCGTACTCGCCTAAGTTTCAAAAATACTCCGAGTGAAGAGCAACCCTCTCGCTCGGGAGCTTAGCTGTGACCCCGTACTTGCCTAAGTTACAAGAACACTCCGAGTGAAGAGCAACCCTCTCACTCGGGGGCTTTGCTACGATCCCGTACTCGCCTAAGTTTCAAAAATACTCCAAGTGAAGAGCAACCCTCTCACTCGGGGGCTTAGCTGCGACCTCGTACTCGCCTAAGTTACAAAAACACTCCGAGTGAAGAGCAACCCTCTCACTCGGGGGCTTAGCTGCGATCCCTTACTCGCCTAAGTTTCAAAAACACTCCGAGTGAAGAGCAACCCTCTCACTCGGGGGCTTAGCTGCGACCCCATACTCGCCTAAGTTACAAAAATACTCCGAGTGAAGAGCAACCCTCTCACTCGGGGGCTTAGCTGCGACCCCGTACTCGCCTAAGTTACAAAAGTACTTTGAGTAAAGAGCAACCCTCTCACGGGGGCTTAGCTGCGATCCTGTACTTGCCTAAGTTTCAAAAACACTCCGAGTGAAGAGCAACCCTCTCACTCGGGGGCTTAGCTGCGATCCCGTACTCGCCTAAGTTTCAAAAACACTTCGAGTGAAGAGAAAACCTCTCACTTGGGGGCTTAGCTGTGATCCCCTACTCGCCTAAGTTTCAAAAACACTCCGAGTGGAGAGCAACCCTCTCACTCTGGGGCTTAGCTACAATCCCGTACTCGCCTAAGTTTCAAAAATACTCTGAGTGAAGAGCAACCCTCTCACTCAGGGGCTTAGCTGCGATCCCGTACTCGCCTAAGTTTCAAAAACATACTCCGAGTGAAGAGCGACCCTCTCACTCGGGGCTTAGCTGCGATCCCGTACTCGCCTAAGGTACAAAACATACTCCGAGTGAAGAGCAATCCTCTCACTCGGGGGATTAGTTGCGAACCTGATTCGCCTAAGTTTCAAATACACTCCGAGTGGAGAGGAACCCTCTCACTCGGGGGCTTAGCTGCGATTCCGTACTCGCCTAAGTTTCAAAAACATACTTCGAGTGAAGAGCTACCCTCTCACTCGGGGGCTTACCTGCGATCCCGTACTCGCCTAAGTTACAAAACATACTCTGAGTGAAGAGCAATCCTCTCACTCGGGGGCTTAGTTGCGAACCTGGTTCACCTAAGTTTCAAAAACTCTCCGAGTGGAGAGCAATCCTACCACTCGGGAGGAGCAATCAACAAGTACGATGAGGCGCACCCTGAGCTGCACCACAAGTACAACGTCCGCTCCATCCCATATTCGGGGACTTAGCCGCGGACCAGCTTCACCGAAGTCAAAGAATCCAAGCACATTGGAGGCAAGCAACTGCATTCAGATAAAACAACCAAGTTCAGATAAATCCAGCAAGGTTCAGAACCACAAGCAAAAGTACTCAGGCGTCAGGCCCGAAAGAGTTTAATGATTACAAAATCACTCGGCGTTCCGAGGCAAATAAAGTCAAGTTGTCAAGTTTTTCACTCGGCAGGAGGAGGACTAGCTGGCTCGACGAAAGCATCCAAGTCGATGCCATCTGTGAAGCGAGTGGCTGTGTCGATGATGGTCTCCATAAAAGATTGAAATTGAAGCTTCTTGGTATTTGCCACCTGAAGAACTTTCAGCTTCTCTTCCTTGACTTCCTTGCAATGAACGAAGACGAGTGATAGAGCCACATCAGCACCGCAGCGAGCAGCTGACTTCTTCCATGCCTGCACTTGGTCAGGGATGTCGTTGAGTCAAGTCATTAGTGACTCGAGGTCATTCAAAAGCACATCTTCTGGCCACAGTTCCGTGTCTATCTGCGGTAATGCAACTTTTAGTCGAGCGATATAGTCCAAGACACCGGCGAGGCGAGATTCCAGTCGTAGCACGTTCATAGCATCTTCATCCTTGACGGGAGAGTTAGTGGGGTCCAGTACTGTCCCGACCCACTCGGTTTCCTCCTCGAAGTTCTGACAGAACTCTGCACGGAGAGAAAAATGGTAAGCTGGCAGCAACATTGCGAGAGAGTTCTTTAAATCCAGTCGGATGAAAGAAGGTACCTTCAAGCATGAGGAACATCTCCTTGGAAAGACCTCTGAGATAAGCCTCCAGTTCATCCCTCTTCCGAGTGAGAACATCCACTTTTTCGGCCAGGACCACCTTCTCCTCCTTCAGCTGTGCAACTTCTTTCTTTGCCTCGTTAACAACAGTTTTCAGCTTGGCATTCTCCTCTTCCAACTTACCGACTGAAGCTAGCTTCCTGTCAGCCAGTTAAGTCTTCTCACGCGCCGTCTTCTGCGCCCCCGCAAGATCAATGTCCTTCTGCTCCAAGGCCTACTTCATTTTGTCTAAAGAAATAGCATTCCTCAGACGAGCTTGGAGTTGATGGTTTTCACTATGCACATCTGTTCGAGTGGAGTCACTCGGTTCAAGGGATGGAAAGGAAAAAATGACAAGGCGAATAGTCAGCAAGTTGTTACCTCCCATGACCGCTACTTCATCTTGGGCTTTCTTCAGGTTCTCCTTGGTAAGATCCAGGTCAAGCTTGAGTTGGATCTTCTCCTGCTCCAAGGCAGCATACTGGGTCCCAAGTTCACAAGATTTCTGCGATCAACAAAAAGACAAATCAGCCGACAGAAACAAAAGACCAATTACTTCCGAATGAAAGAGTGCAAGATCAAATTTCCATGGCAAAAGAGTTCTAAGACTGCTGTCGAATCAAACATTCAACAGCAGTCTCGGGGACTACACCCAGTGAGTGCCGCCAAATCAAACATTCAACAGCAGTCTCGGGGACTACACCCAGTGGGTGCACTCAGCGTGCCCCCACTGGTTTGATTTCCCACTTAGCATGGTCAACCCAGCCCGAGTGGAAAGAGTAAAAAAACGCATTTGTTCTAAGACCACCGTCGACTGCCTGCAGTCGACAGCGGCCTCGGGGACTACACCCAGTGAGTGCACTCAGCGTGCCCCCACTGGACCAAGAACTCACTCGACACGACCTGTCTACTTCGAGTGAAAGAGCTACAAAGCTACAAAAACACCCAGTGGGTGTACAGATGCAAGGAACAGACTGACATCTTACGAATAATAAAGCAGCAGTTTTCAGATAGCATATCCTAACAGAGCAAGAATCGAGCTGGAAAGCCAATTGGAAATCAACTTGCAATCCCACTTACTCGGACATTAGCTTGGAGAGCAGAGCTGGCGTCGTAGGCGGCCTTGCTGGTGTCATACACCACCTTCAGTCGGTCCATCATCAGACCCGCCTGGATCATAGCTTCCTTGGCAGCTCCTACTTGGTCCTCCAGGATGTGATGTAGAGCAAACAGAGTAGATGAGGGAACTGATAACGTGGCTGGTGGGGTTGGAGCTTGAGGTTGTGCAGTTGGACCGGAAGTCTGAGCAGTCGATGCCGAGGGCTGGTCAGTCGACAGAGGATCCGCAAAAGAGACACTAGCCCGTACTGGATCGTCGAGTTGTTGAACTACAGGCTCAGATGCCGAGTGAGGCGCTTTGCTGGCAGGTACCCTCCTGCTCAAAGTTCTGCCCCTTCTCCGTGTACTCCATTGAGGTACATCCTCATCGTCATCATCTGGAAGTTGGATAACATTTGTCGGCACTGCAAAACACTCGACAGTAAGATTTCAGTCGCCCGCCAGAAACAGTTGACAGAGTAAAAGCATGACTGTGGAATCATACCTTCCCGAGAAGTGGCCGCGTCTGCGGTCTCCGTATCACCCCGCTCCTCATCGATGTCCATAGATGTTGCAGAAGTAGCAGCACTGAAAGTTCCAAATTTCACTCGGTCAAATTAGTAAAGAAGTTCACAGTGGAAACGAAAGACAAGGAAAAGAAACACTTACGTTGAGGCAACGGGCATGGCCACCTTGATCCTGGGCAGGGCCTTCCGAGGCTTCAATGGAACAACTTTGGCCTGCTTCGCGGCCTTCTCTGTTGGATCTGGAGTTGAAGTTCGAGTGCGCTTCGGAATCTTCACGCTCGGCGAAACTGCTTTGCCACGTCCTCTCGCAGGGTCTTGTGATTGTTTTGAACGTCATTCAGAGCGGGGCGGCGAATCGACGCCCTCACTGTTACCAGAGTCCTCGCTGTCATCCTCACTATCATCTGCATACTCATAATCAGCGCTCTCACCATCACTCTCTACTCCTTCTTGGTGCTGCTCCCCGTTCGGCATTGAGTACATCTTGGTGAAAATCTACAAGACACAAGTTACGAATATCAGTCGGATTCAAGAACAATTGTGTACTGAAAGAAAAACACTCGGTAAATCGAGCCTGACCTCGTCTGGAGCATTGTTGGCATCGAATGGCAAGATTCTTCTGGCTCCACGAGGGTTGTCTTTGTTGCCGGTGATGCTTCGCAGCCATTGAGCCACCGTCTCCTCGGCGACCTCCTCCAGGTGGACCCGAGCGGTGTCATCGACGCCCGAGTACATCCACATTGGTTGGTCACGAGCTTGAGGTTGAATGCGTCGACTGAGAAACACCTCCAGCAGATCCATGCCAGTCACGCCCCCTGGACTAATGCAACGACCGTGTCGACTAACATGGACACCTCACCCTTCTCCGAAGTGGTTTCTTCCAGTGAAGAAGGTCGGCGGAGTCTATCCAAAGTGAAAGGGGGAGGCCGTTCGACTGACCGGGAGTCGGGATGTCTTTGCAGTAAAACCAAGTCGACTGCCATCGTCTAACTGACTCGGGAAAGGTCATGGGGGAAAAGTACTCCTACCTATCGTTTGGATCCCTAACCCCCCGCACATTTAGATCACGTGCGTCTTTTCGTCATCTAGGTTGGATTTCTTCACCGACTGAGATCGGCAAGTGAAAATGTGTTTGAACAGACCCCAGTGCGCCTGACACCCAAGGAAGTTCTCGCACATTGAAACAAATGCGGCAAGGTACGAGATTGTGTTGGGAGGAAAGTGGTGGATCTGAGCACCGAAGAAGTTCAAAAAACCCCGAAAGAATGGATGCGGAGGCAGGGAGAAACCTTGGTCGACATGGGTGGTGAGGAGGACGCACTCACCCTCGCACGGCTGCTGCTCAGATTCCCCCTCCGGCAACCTCCAGGACCCATGAGCAATCAAGCCATCGGCGGCGAGATTCTCTAGGTCTTACTTCACGACGGTGGAGCGGATCCAGTCCCCCTGGATCCAACCAGGCGGCAGACGGGACTGCGACGACGACCCCCGAGCCATCTTTTTGCCCTTAGCCGACGCCTTCTTTGCATGCTCCAGAGCCGCAGTCTTCTCCTTCACCATGGCAGCGGAGCTCGAGAGGAACGGGCGAAGGTGTCGGGGCAGGAAGAGGTGAGGTGGAGAAGCGAGGAGAAAGGGGAACGAATGGAGTGCATAGTGCCTCGCATCGGCAACGACACTTTTTATGGACCCTCTTCCGAGTGGCTGACCTGTGGGCCCGAGCGAGCCTATCACATCCCGTAACAGGAGCTGGCTCGATACGTGGCGAAAAAGGCAGCGCGAAGATCGAGGAGCCCCTATCTACTTGCCCCGCTTACTGCGCCACGCCCCGTCCCGCGCGCTTCTCCAAAATTTCGAAATCCCGTGAGATCCGGGAACCGCGGAGCAGTCAATCGCACCAAAGATATCACATTCCAATGTACTCGGAGATATCCAACGTAATCCACTCGGTGATCCCAAAAACCAGAATCGATCAAGGCGACTGATGCAGGGTTAAAGTACCAGTATGCTTTCAAGACCTTGAAGAAACGCTTTCGAAGCATCGAATCGAGTCGGAACCAACATCAACCCTTCTTCACTCGGACCTCAATCCATTCGGGGGCTAATGACGATGACATGTACCTAGGGTAGGGTCTTAGGCCTGACCTAGACACCCTACCCAAGGACACTGCCCTAAGGTCAGAGACATACAAAGTTCAACAGAAGATACCGACTAAAATCACCCCGAAGTTTAATCCACTCGACGGAAGATTCCACTAGGATATTCCAATTCCATTCGACCTGATAACAACACACGACCATACAAAGAATCAGTCGGAGCACAGAAGGCCTAGAGTCACTCCAGGATGGCAACGGTAAGGCATTCACTCAGTCAGCATACAGATCATTAATAGCAGGCGTTACCAGTAACGTCCCAGTCTTACCTCACATTGAAACCTGTGTAACCGAGGGCATCGAGGGGCCTGGCGCACTCTATATAAGCCACCCCCTCCTCTGGCATAAGGGTTCGCACCCCGTGTAACTTTCACAAATATCTAGTCGACAAAGCCTCCGAGGCACCGAGACATAGGGCTGTTACCTCCTCCGAGAGGGGCCTGAACTCGTAAAACTAGTGTGTACAACCTCGTGATGTCTACTACACAACCTTCTTCTTATAGACGTTGTTGGGCCTCCAAGTGCAGAGGTTTGTAGGACAGTAGCAAATTTCCCTCAAGTGGATGACCTAAGGTTTATCAATCCGTGGGAGGCGTAGGTTGAAGATGGTCTCTCTCAAACAACCCTGCAACCAAATAACAAAGAGTCTCTTGTGTCCCCAACACACCCAATACAATGGTAAATTGTATAGGTGCACTAGTTCGGCGAAGAGATGGTGATACAAGTGCAATATGGATGGTAGATATAGGTTTTTGTAAACAGAAAATATAAAAACAGCAAGGTAGCAAGTGATAAACGTGAGCGTAAACGGTATTGCAATGCTAGGAAACAAGGCCTAGGGTTCATACTTTCACTAGTGCAAGTTCTCTCAACAATAATAACATAATTGGATCACATAACTATCCCTCAACATGCAACAAAGAGTCACTCCAAAGCCACTAATAGCGGAGAACAAACGAAGAGATTATGGTAGGGTACGAAACCACCTCAAAGTTATTCTTTCGGATCGATCTATTCAAGAGTTCGTACTAGAATAACACCTTAAGACACATATCAACCAAAACCCTAATGTCACCTAGATACTCCAATGTCACCTCAAGTATCCGTGGGCATGATTATATGATATGCATCACACAATCTCATATTCATCTATTCAACCAACACAAAGTACTTCAAAGAGTGCCCCAAAGTTTCCACCGGAGAGTCAAGACGAAAACGTGTGCCAACCCCTATGCATAGGTTCATGGGCGGAACCCACAAGTTGATCACCAAAACATACATCAAGTGAATCAATAGAATAACCCATTGTCACCACGGTTATCCCACGCAAGACATACATCAAGTGTTCTCAAATCATTAAAGACTCAATCTGATAAGGTAACTTCAAAGGGAAAACTCAATCCACTACAAGAGAGTAGAGGGGGAGAAACATCATAAGATCCAACTATAATAGCAAAGCTCGCGATACATCAAGATCGTGCCAAATCAAGAACACGATAGAGGGAGGTCAAACACATAGCTACTGGTACATACCCTCAGCCCCGAGGGTGAACTACTCCCTCCTCGTCATGGAGAGCGCCGGGATGATGAAGATGGCCACCGGTGAGGGTTCCCCCCTCCGACAGGGTGCCGGAACAGGGTCCCGATTGGTTTTTGGTGGCTATAGAGCCTTGCGGTGGCGGAACTCCCGATCTATTCTGTTCTCCGATGGTTTTAGGGTATATGGAGATATATAGGCGAAAGAAGTCGGTAAGGGGGGCCACGAGGGGCCCACGAGGGTGGAGGGCGCGCCTAAGGGGGTGGGCGCGCCCCCTGCCTCGTGCTCTCCTCGTTGATCTCCTGGCGTGCACTCCAAGTCTCCTGCATTGCTTTCTTTCCAAAAATAACTTTTCCGAAGGTTTCATTCCGTTTGGACTCCGTTTGATATTCCTTTTCCGCGAAACACTGAAACAAGGGAAAAAACAAAAACTGCCATTGGCTCTGGGTCAATAGGTTAGTCCCAAAAGTAATATAAAAGTGCACAGTAAAGCCCATTAAACATCCAAGATGGATAATATAATAGCATGAATACTTCATAAATTATACATACGTTGAAGACGTATCACCTCGCCGTAGCTAGGACCTTACCTCCTCCTACGTACCCTACACTCTTACTGTCAGACTCATTTCCACAACACCTATATATCAATCTTTACCTCTCGACCATTCCGAGACTCCTCGTCATGTCCGTGACGTCATCCGGGACTTCGAACAACATTCGTTCACCAAATCACATAACTCATAAATACAAATCGTCATCGAACGTTAAGCGTGCGGACCCTACGGGTTCAAGAACTATGTAGACATGACCGAGACACCTCTCTGGTCAATAACCAATAGCGGAACCTGGATGCTCATATTGGCTCCCACATATTCTACGAAGATCTTTATCGGTCGAACCGTTATGACAACATACGTTATTCCCTTTGTCACTGGTATGTTACTTGCCCGAGATTCGATCGTCGGTATCTTCATACCTAGTTCAATCTCGTTACCGGCAAGTCTCTTTACTCGTTCCATAATGCATCATCCCGCAACTAACTCATTAGTCACATTGCTTGCAAGGCTTATCATCATGTGCATAACCAAGAGGGCCCAGAGATACCTCTCTGATACTCGGAGTGACAAATCCTAATCTCGATCTATGCCAACCGAAGAAACACCTTCGGAGATACCCATAGAGCATCTTTATAATCACCCAGTTACGTTGTGACGACTGATAGCATACAAGGTATTCCTCCGGTATCCGGGAGTTGCATAATCTCATAATCAAAGGAATATGTATAAGTCATGAACAAAGCAATAGCAATAAAACTTAACGATCATTATGCTAAGCTAACGGATGGGTCTTGTCCATCACATCATTCTCCTAATGATGTGATCCCGTTCATCAAATGACAACACATGTCTATGGTTAGGAAACTTAACCATCTTTGATTAACGAGCTAGTCTAGTAGAGGCTTACTAGGGACACTGTGTTTTGTCTATGTATCCACACATGTATCAAGTTTCCAATTAATACAATTCTAGCATGAATAATAAACATTTATCATGATATAAGGAAATATAAATAGCAACTTTATTATTGCCCCTAGGGCATATTTCCTTCATTCTCCCACTTGCACTAGAGTCAATAATCTAGATTACATTGTAATGATTCTTACACCCATGGAGTCTTGGTGCTGATCATGTTTTGCTCGTGGAAGAGGCTTAGTCAACGAGTCTGCCACATTCAGATCTATATGTATTTTGCAAATCTCTATGTCTCCCTCCTTGACTTGATCACGGATGGAGTTGAAGCGTCTCTTGATGTGTTTGGTTCTTTTGTGAAATCTAAATTCCTTCGCCAAGGCAATTGCTCTAGTATTGTCACAAAAGATTTTCATTGGACCCGATGCACTAGGTATTACACCTAGATCGGATATGAACTCCTTCATCCAAACTCCTTCATTCGCTGCTTCCGAAGCAGCTATGTACTCCGCTTCGCACGTAGATCCCGCCATGACGCTTTGCTTGGAACTGCACCAACTGACAGCTCCACCATTCAATATAAATACGTATCCGCTTTATGACATAGAGTCATCCGGATCAGTGTCAAAGGTAGCATCAATGTAACCATTTACGACGAGCTCTTTGTCACCTCCATAAACAAGAAACATATCCTTAGTCCTTTTCAGGTACTTCAGGATGTTCTTGACCGCTGTCCAGTGATCCACTCCTGGATTACTTTGGTACCTCCCTGCTAGACTTATAGTAAGGCACACATCAGGTGTGGTACACGGCATAGCATACATGATAGAACCTATGGCTGAGGCATAGGGAATGACTTCCATTTTCTCTCTATCTTCTGCAGTGGTCGGGCATTGAGTCTGACTCAACTTCACACCTTGTAACATAGGCAAGAACCCTTTCTTTGCTTGATCCATTTTGAACATCGTCGGAAATGTATAAAATGTTTGTGAAAACTGTCAGAAATGTATAAAACATTTGCGATGACGGATGCATCAAACACGGTTCAGGTTTTAGTTGCGTGTGCGATGAAGGGCATACAGTTCAGTTCAATTAACTATTTGCGATGAGGAGGAACAAAAGAAACGGGCAGCCAGATGAAGGCGTGTGCGAATACGCAGCATACGGTTCACTCGGATGAACTGTTTGTGATTAGGCAACACAAAAGAAACGGGCAGCCAGATGAAGGTGTGTGCGATATACAGCATACGGTTCACTCGGATGAACTGTTTGTGATTAGGCAACACAAAAGAAACGGTCAGCCAGATCAAGGTGTGTGGGATATACGCATGCGGTTCACTCGGCCCTTGTGAAAGGATCAAGAAGAGGTGTCTAGAGGGGGGTGAATAGACCCTTAGCAAGAAAAGTAGCCGTTTTTAATTTCTTCAAGTTGAAGTGGAGTTTTAGCACAAGTTTAAACATTCACAATACATATCAAGCAAGCATGATAAGAGTATATGAGCAGCGGAAAGTAAAGCATGCAAATTGCAAGAATGTAAAGGGAAGGGATTAGAGTGTGCAAACGCAATTGGAGACACGGAGATTTTTTATCCGTGGTTCCGATAGGTGGTGCTATCGTACATCCACGTTGATTGAGACTTCAACCCACGAAGGGTAACGGTTGCGCGAGTCCACGGAGGGCTCCACCCACGAAGGGTCCACGAAGAAGCAACCTTGTCTATCCCACCATGGCCATCGCCCACGAAGGACTTGCCTCACTAGGGTAGATCTTCACGAAGTAGGCGATCTCCTTGCCCGTACAAACTCCTTGGTTCAACTCCACAATCTTGACGGAGGCTCCCAAGTGACACCTAACCAATATAGGAGACACCACTCTCCAAAAGGTAATAGATGGTGTGTTGATGATGAACTCCTTGCTCTTGTGCTTCAAATGATAGTCTCCCCAACACTCAACTCTCTCTCATAGGATTGGATTTGCTGGAAAGATTATTTGAGTGGAAAGCAACTTGGGAAGGCTAGAGATCAAGATTTATGTGGTTGGAATGGAATATCTTGGTCTCAACACATGAGTAGGTGGTTCTCTCTCGGAAAATGTATGTTGGAAGTGTAGGCATATTCTGATGGCTCTCTCCAGGAATGAAGAGTGGGTGGAGGGGTATATATAGACTCCACACAAAATCTAACTGTTACACACAATTTACCAAACTCGGTGGGACCGAATCAGAAAACTCGGTCAGACCGATTAAGTTCATAATGTGACCGTTAGGCATTTTGGTGGGACCGATATGATCAACTCGGTGGGACCGATGTGCTAGGGTTAGGGTAAAGCCTTATCTCGGTTTGACCGATTACTCGAACTCGGTGGGACCGATTTCGGTAATAAGTAAAACAGAGAGTTGGCCAAGCAAACTCAGTGGCACCGATTGCAAATCTCGGTATGACCAAAATTATTGCAATAGGCAACAGAGACTTTGCAAGCCCATCTCGGTGAGACCGAGATCCCATCGGTGCGACCGAATTGATTAGGGTTTTGGCAGTGGCTATGTCAAGTGAACTCGGTGGCGCCGGATAGAAAGTTTCGGTGGGGCCGAGTTTGACTTTTTGGTTTGGGACATATGTGGATATGAGAAAGTGGTTGAGGGCTTTGGAGCATATCACTAAGCACTTTAAGCAAGCAAGCCATTAAGCAACACCTCATCCCCTTTTAATAGTATTGGCTTTCCTACGGACTCAATGTGATCTTGGATCACTGAAATAGAAAAATGTAGAGTCCTGAGCTTTGAGCTTGAGCCAATCCTTTGTCCTTAGAATCTAGAAGGGTTCCATATCCTCTTGTCCACGCCACTCCATCTGTTGAACTTGTCTGAAATATACTAGATGAAAAAATTAGTCCAACAAGAGATATGTTGACATTAATTACCAAAATCACCCAGGGAGCACTTGTGCTTTCAATCTCCCCCTTTTTGGTAATTGATGACAACATACACCAATGCTTTAGATAAAGATATGAAGAATAACAAGTAAAGCTTTGGAAAGACATGTAACATGCATAGGCTCCCCCTACATGTATGCATTCATGTGATCATGGAATGTAAGAGCATGTGAATGCATAACAATGACAGAGCAAGCAATGAGTTACATGTATCTTGGCTATATGCATCAGAGCAAATGGTGTGAATATAGGAAATGTACCTTCATGCTCATGAGTCCTTCTTGCAAACAATATGTACATCGGCAAGAGATCCTCATGCACATGAGTGTGATGCATATACTTACCTTGTGGTCTTGAGCTGGCTTTGGAAGAGATGAACCTGAGTAAACAAGGTTAGATAACACAGAAACATCTACTAAGCAGAGCAACCAAAAGAGCCACAAGAGTACCAAGATTGGGATAACATGTAGAGGGTGAGTACTAAGTACTCTATTGGATGTAGACATGTCCCCAAAAGGTAAAGATATGCAATGAATTTGAAGATTTCCTTCCCTTAGATGTCTTGCTCCCCCTGAATCTTATATGGGATACTGGGAGAAGACAGGGAAACAAAATCAAAGCAAAAGAAAAAAAACAGATCAGATCACAGAAACATAACATAGGCATGTCTTTCCCCTCTTAAAGACATGTGACTTCTCTCCTCTTGAACACCAAGCATCTGGGGCATCTGATTCCTCTCTGTTTGAAGCATTCTCTCCCCCTTTTGAAGGATTCAACTTTGATGTGAACTCTTTCTCCCCCTTTGACATCAATTTCCAAGAAGGGATCCTCTGGAGTGTGAGTCAAAATAGGTTTGGTCCTTGAGTCACAGAACAAAGCAACATATAAAATGTGATGCTGGTAGAGGACAAGAATCATTGAGTGGAGCTGGAGCAAAAATGCAGGAACAAGTGGCAAATTGTCTTCTCTGCAGTGAAATCGGTGGCACTGAGTTGTGTTCTTCGGTTGCACCGAAAGGATTCGGTTGGACCGAAAGTAGAAAACTGGTGGGACCGAGTTCAACACAGAGAAAGAGCAATAGTCACCTCAGCTCACTAGGCAAATACGATCTCTCAAAGATTTGCAAGGAATTAACTGAAGGATATGCAATGAATTGGATGCAGGGAATGCAGTACAAAAATAAAAGGAAAGCGATCTAGATGAAGTTTTTTTGAAAGGGAAAACAAATATGCATGAGACAAATGCAAGAGCACAGAGAAACACTAGAGAACTTCATCTAGAGTTGGTTCGCGACAAAGTCACCTATGTTAGAGTATATTGACTTAGGAGTCAAGTGATAACACTTGATCATAGTTCATACTCATCGTTTAAGCTCAAAATGGGGTTACCATTTTTCGTTTAAGCATCTTGATGTATTCGCATCTTGTTGAGCTGCTTTGACCCATGACTTGGGTTAAAGCTTCTCTAAGATGGAATGACATACCTTGGGTGGTGGTGTTGATCTTGATCATCTAGTTGAACTTGTGTGGGATGCTCAAGGTTGATGTAGTTCATCAAGAGTTGGGAGCACCACTTGTAATTGGAGTTCATCTACCTACATGGGTTAGTCTTGCAAG
Source organism: Triticum aestivum (assembly GCF_018294505.1). NCBI lineage: Eukaryota > Viridiplantae > Streptophyta > Magnoliopsida > Poales > Poaceae > Triticum > Triticum aestivum. The sequence continues at coordinate 52,830,126 of NC_057799.1, read as the reverse complement.
GAAGGGCACTTGTGCATCCAACATGACAATCATGGAATTTGATACCAAATGAAATTTGATATATGGAATTTGTCAAAGGATATGTTGAAGGATTTCATGGTTCCTTGTCTTCAACCACCATGGAGTACAGACTTGGTGATGTAGAGGCTCAAGATGTGAGTGAGTTGCAATCTCATGGAGTTAGATTCATCCAAGTACCTACAAGGGTTACATAGCATGCAAGGGTGCAAATGTATCCAAGACATATGATTATCGTCATAAGAGAAATATCAAGGATTAGTCAAAGGTTCATGCCTTGCATGTATCCAAATGGAGTTCCTACTCCAAGTTTGAAGCATCAATGATGTTCAATTCACCTCTCAACCGGCAAAATACTTTCTCATCAAGTGGTTTGGTGAATATATCCGCCAATTGCTTATCGGTACGAACATGCTTAAGATCAATATCCCCTTTAGCAACATGATCTCGAATGAAATGATGACGAACTTCAATATGCTTAGTTCGAGAATGTTGCACGGGATTGTGAGCAATCTTAATAGCACTTTCATTGTCACAAAGCAATGGAACATGTTTCACATATATCCCATAATCTTTAAGAGTTTGGGTCATCCAAAGTAATTGAGCACAACATGAACCAGCGGCAATGTATTCCGCTTCGGCGGTGGATAAGGATACCGAGTTTTGTTTCTTGGAGGACCAAGACACAAGAGATCTACCAAGAAATTGACAAGTACCCGAAGTGGACTTTCTATCAACCTTGTCTCCGGCATAGTCCGAATCGGAGTAGCCAACAAGATCAAAAGAAGACCTCTTAGGATACCAAATGCCAAAATTTGGTGTATGTATTAAGTATCTCACTATCCTTTTCACAGCCTTAAGATGACATTCTTTAGGGGCCGCTTGATATCGTGCACACATGCACACACTTAGCATAATATCGGGACGGGAGGCACATAGATATAACAATGAACCAATCATAGAGCGGTAAACTTTTTGATCAACCGGTTCACCATCTTTAGTCAAATCAAGATGTCCACTAGTAGGCATGGGTGTATTCATACCTTTGCATTCTTGCATATTGAACTTCTTGAATAAATCCTTGGTGTACTTTGTTTGAGAGACAAAGGTACCTTCCTTAGTTTGCTTGATTTGCAAACCAAGAAAGAATTTGAGTTCACTCATCATAGACATCTCAAACTTCTCCGACATTAGCTTTCCAAACTTCTCACTAAAATGAGGGTTAGTCGAACCAAATATTATATCATCAACATAAATTTGGCACACAAATAATTCACCATTAACCCTTTTAGTAAAAAGAGTAGAATCTATTTTTCCAATCTCAAAGCCTTTTTCAATAAGGAACTTGGTCAAGCATTTATACCACGCTCTAGGAGCTTGTTTAAGACCATAAAGAGCTTTGTGAAGTTTGTAAACATGATTGGGTTTCTTAGGATTAACAAAGCCGGGAGGTTGTTTAACATAAACTTCCTCCTCAATTTCACCATTTAGAAAAGCACTTTTAATGTCCATTTGGTACAAGGTGATATCATGGTGATTAGCATAGGCAAGTAAGATGCGGATGGACTCAAGTCTAGCAACGGGGGCATATGTCTCACCATAGTCCATACCTTCGACTTGAGTGTAGCCTTGGCGACGAGACGTGCTTTGTTGCGGACTACTTGTCCATCTTCATCTTGCTTGTTGCGAAACACCCATTTGGTACCGATGATGTTGTGGTTGTTGTCGGGCTTCTCGACCAATGTCCACACTTGGTTTCTCTCAAAGTTGTGTAGCTCTTCATGCATGGCATTTATCCAATCCGGATCTTCCAATGCTTCTTCAACCTTCATGGGTTCAATGCTAGAGATGAATGAATAATTTTCACAAAAATTGGCCAAACGAGATTTAGAGTGAGTGATTCTCCCGGTTTGGATATCATTGTAGATTTGCTCGACGGGATGGTCTCTGGCGACTCTTGCTCGAACTCGTGAGAGCTTTTGTTTTGGTCGGGGTGGAACATCTTCTTCATCATCTTGTTCTTCTTCTTGGCCTTCTTCATTGTTGACGTTGTCATTCTCTTGTCGTGGTGGAGAACGAGGTTGATGAGGTTCATCTTGGTGTACTTCCTCGTTTTCTTCATCTTGGTGTGTCCCACTTGTGGATGCTTTCGTGTCAACTCTTGGTTCACCTTGTCGTGAGGTAGAAGCTTCCACTTGGACGGACGAGGTACTCTCCTTCACCTCCGTTGGACGGATCTTGCCAATAGACAAGTCTTGGATAGCTTCCGAAGGGTCTTTATCTCCTACATCAATTGGCAATTGCTCTACTTGCGAGCCGTTAGATTCATCAAACTTCACATCTACCGTGTCTTCAACCTTTCGGGTGAAATTGTTGTAGACACGGTAAGTGTGAGAGTTTGAGCCATAACCAAGTAGGCAACCTTCATGAGATTTAGGAGCAAATTTGGAACGACGATGCTTATCAAGAATGTAGCACTTTGAGCCGAATACTCGAAAGTATACAACTTGGGGTTTGTTACCGGTGAGGAGCTCGTATGCCGTCTTGCCGAGTAGCTTGTGAAGATACAAGCGATTTGTTGCATGACAAGCTGTCTCAACCGCTTCCGCCCAAAAGTGTTTTGGTGTCTTGTACTCATCAAGCATCGTTCTTGCCATCTCAATAAGAGTCCGGTTCTTCCTCTCAACAACTCCATTTTGTTGAGGCGTGTATGTGGTCGAGAACTCGTGTGCAATGCCTTCTTCGTCAAGAAAGGTATCCACATTTGCGTTCTTGAACTCCGTTCCGTTGTCGCTGCGAACCTTCTTGATCTTCACTTCAAATTGATTTTTGGCCTTCCTAGCGAAGTTCTTGAAGATCTTTTGGACCTATCATCAAGAAAGAACACCCACGTAAATCTTGAAAATTCATCGACTATACTAAACCAAACGAGTTACCACCGAGACTCTTGTAAGCGTTGGGACCAAAAAGATCCATATGAAGTAGCTCGAGCGGTCTTCTCGTGGTCATGATGTTCTTCACGGGGTGGCTTCCTCCAACTTGTTTTCCTGCTTGACAAGCACTACAAAGTCTATCCTTGTCAAATATAACATCTTTTACTCCAAGGATATGATCACCTTTAATAAGCTTATCAAGATTTCGCATGCCCACATGACCTAACCTTCTATGCCACAACCAACCTTTAGAGGATTTAGAAATTAAGCAAGTTCTAGGTTGACCCTTTTTAGTGAAATCGACAATGTAAAGATCACCTCTACGTATACCGGTAAAGACCATTTTATGATTGTCTCTTCGAAACACTTGGCAATCTACTTCAGTAAATAGGACATTGAAACCGAAATCAGCAAGTCTAGATACTGAAAGTAAATTATACCCAAGAGATTCAACGAGCATGACATTTTGTATGGAGCTATCATGTGAGATGGCCACCTTAACGAGGCCAACCACCTTACCCTTTGAGTTATCACCAAAAGTGACATACTTTCGAGGGTCGTCGTTTTCAGCAAGCTCACGAAACATATCCTTGTCTCTGGTCATGTGATCGGTACATCCACTATCAAGGACCCATTCCTTTCCTCCAGCCATGTAGCCACGAAGATTAGCCATAAGACCAAAGTGTCTCATCGCATCATCAAGATCATAGTCACTATCATTATCCTCATCATAGTATCCATGTTCAGCATCATCATATGATGGATCAATCCCTAGAGAGAGTGATTCATTAGATAAATGATCATCACAATAGTCATCTTTATGAAATCTAATGGCTTCGGATACGATATTGCTAATGATTTCTACATCTCCTTTGGCACGCATGAGGCCACGAAGCTCAAATAGACAATCATCAAACTTAGGATCACTAGTATTCATTTTATTCAAGGCAATTGACTTATGAAGAATTTCATCTAGATTTTTCAGGAATAGTTTGGAAATCTTTCCTAGAGAAATCTCCATATGGTGTAGGCACAATCAAGAGTAGGCAAACATCTAATCAAATTTCTAGGCAAACCTCTAGTGATAAGATTAACAGTTCTAAGGTTGCAAATCATGTCAATAGACTCATCAAGGGTAGGATGCAAAGGATCAACAAGGCGAGCACAAGGAGTAGTAATGTACTTGCTCAAATGATATACATTGAAAATCTCAAGCATCTCATTTTTCACTCATGAAAGAACTCTCCATCAAGTATAGGCACTCTATGTCGAAGACTCCCCAACGTAGACTCATCCATCTTCCTCCAATGGTGATTAAACCAAAGCAATGGAGACCAATGCTCTGATACTAATTGAAAGGATCTAGAAGAGGTGTCTAGAGGGGGGTGAATAGACCCTTAGCAAGAAAAGTAGCAGTTTTTAATTTCTTCAAGTTGAGTGGAGTTTTAGCCCAAGTTTAAACATTCACAATACATATCAAGAAAGCATGACAAGAGTATATGAGCAGCGGAAAGTAAAGCATGCAAATTGCAAGAATGTAAAGGGAAGGGATTGGAGTGTGCAAACGCAATTGGAGACACGGATATTTTTTATCTGTGGTTCCGATAGGTGGTGCTATCGTACATCCACGTTGATGGAGACTTCAACCCACGAAGGGTAACGGTTGCGCGAGTCCACGGAGGGCTCCACCCACGAAGGGTCCACGAAGAAGCAACCTTGTCTATCCCACCATGGCCAACGCCCACGAAGGACTTGCCTCACTAGGGTAGATCTTCACGAAGTAGGCGATCTCCTTGCCCGTACAAACTCCTTGGTTCAACTCCACAATCTTGACGGAGGCTCCCAAGTGACACCTAACCAATCTAGGAGACACCACTCTCCAAAAGGTAATAGATGGTGTGTTGATGATGAACTCCTTGCTCTTGTGCTTCAAATGATAGTCTCCCCAACACTCAACTCTCTCTCATAGGATTGGATTTGGTGGAAAGATGATTTGAGTAGAAAGCAACTTGGGGAAGGCTAGAGATCAAGATTTATGTGGTTGGAATGGAATATCTTGGTCTCAACACATGAGTAGGTGGTTCTCTCTCAGAAAATGTATGTTGGAAGTGTAGGCATGTTCTGATGGCTCTCTCCACGAATGAAGAGTGGGTGGAGGGGTATATATAGCCTCCACACAAAATCTAACCGTTACACACAATTTACCAAACTCGGTGGGACCGAATCAGAAAACTCGGTCAGACCGATTAAGTTCATAATGTGACCGTTAGGCATTTTGGTGGGACCGATATGATCAACTCGGTGGGACCGATGTGCTAGGGTTAGGGTAAAGCCTTATCTCGGTTTGACCGATTACTCGAACTCGGTGGGACCGATTTCGGTAATAAGTAAAACAGAGAGTTGGCCAAGCAAACTCAGTGGCACCGATTGCAAATCTCGGTATGACCAAAATTATTGCAATAGGCAACAGAGACTTTGCAAGCCCATCTCGGTGAGACCGAGATCCCATCGGTGCGACCGAATTGATTAGGGTTTTGGCAGTGGCTATGTCAAGTGAACTCGGTGGCGCCGGATAGAAAGTTTCGGTGGGGCCGAGTTTGACTTTTTGGTTTGGGACATATGTGGATATGAGAAAGTGGTTGAGGGCTTTGGAGCATATCACTAATCACTTTAAGCAAGAAAGCCATTAAGCAACACCTCATCCCCTTTTAATAGTATTGGCTTTCCTATGGACTCAATGTGATCTTGGATCACTGAAATAGAAAAATGTAGAGTCCTGAGCTTTGAGCTTGAGCCAATCCTTTGTCCTTAGCATCTAGAAGGGGTTCCATATCCGCTTGTCCATGCCACTCCATCTGATGAAATTGTCTGAAATATACTAGATGAAAACATTAGTCCAACAAGAGATATGTTGACATTAATTACCAAAATCACCCAGGGAGCACTTGTGCTTTCACCTTGTCGTCTGTGTGTGACCTCTGTGGCAACCGTTCGCTCCCCCGACACCTCTTCGTGTACCATGGCAACCGTCCACCGCCTCTTCGCCTTTCATTCCCTCTCGATTTGGAACTGCTGTCGCATGCTCTTCCTCCCTCCATTTGCCTTCACCCTTCCTTATGCCATTGTTCGATCATCTTCTCCATGGAGGGAACAGGCCGGAAACGACCCCGTTATTCTTGCCCCAATCTGAATGATGACGTGGTGGAGGAACTCATTGATCGGTGCAACGTCATCACCTCAGCTAGGATGGCAGGTTCGTTCAAGACCATTCTCGACTCAACTAATAACATCATTACAAGGAACCCAAGGGTCCAGGAGCGGTTTGATCTCCCCTATCTTCTTCGTCGTGACCCTGCTGACTGGCGCAGGGACGAAGGAAGCCTTGCCTTGTGCAAGTTGATGCCGCTTGATAATGATACATATGATGTTAAGATGCCATCGCTTGAGGGCAAGGCTTGGGCAGGCACAAATGGAGATTGGGTTGTTTATATTGGGTACAACTGCGAGTGGGAACTTGTGAATGTGTACACTCGTCACCGGGTTCCACTTCCAAAAATCTCAGACTGCTGCCCAGAGGTTGAGTACACCGGTATTCTACGTGAGTTCAAATGCGATCATGGTGACAGTCGTCTATGGAAGATAGCAATTTGTCGAGTTCCCAACCGCTCTCGGGATTACACGGACTATGAAGTTGTTGCTATCTTCGACAAGCTTGTTGCCGTCCTTACTTCCACGCCTCGATGGATATTGCTCAAAAATCAATTTTTGTACATGGATGAGTACTGTGATGCAATTCAATATGAGGGTCTTGTGTTTGCTGCCATCACTTGTGGCAATGTTTTTGCATGGAATCCTGATGCTTTCGGTATGTTTGTCTTCCACCATAATTATAATTGTTTCATCCACATGCATGCGGGTTAGCTAGTTTCCCTTTACTAATTAATTAACCTTCTTGTGTTTCCAAGGTCCTGTGAACATTCCACCACCTATACTAGAAATTTTTTATAACCAAGGGGGAGATGACGATGCTGATGATCACGAGAATGAGGACGAGCAGGACCCATATACTCGGTGGCGCCTGGCAACTTATTCCGATGGATCACCTCTTCTTGTGTGTATACAGGGAACTGCTGATGTTACTAAGGAAGCAGGTGCTGTCTCGCATGGTCGAACTCTCTGGACTGTTGGGTTATGCAGTAATTTCAAAAAAATTCCTACGATCACGCAAGATCTATCTAGGAGAAACATAGCAACGAGCGGGGAGAGTGTGTCCACGTACCCTCGTAGACCGAAAGCGGAAGCGTTATATCAACGCGGTTGATGTAGTCGTACGTCTTCATGATCCGACCGATCTCAGCACCGAACGTATGGCACGTCCGTGTTCAGCACACGTTTAGCTTGATGACGTCCCTCGTACTCTTGATCCAGTTGAGGCCGAGGGAGAATTCCGTCAGCACGACGGCGTGGCGACGGTGATGATGAAGTTACCGGCGCAGGGCTTTGCCTAAGCACTACGACGATATGACCAAGGTGGAATATGGTGGACGGGGGCACCGCACAGGGCTAAAGATCAACTTGTGTCTATGGGGTGCCAACCCTGCCCCGGTATATAAAGGAGCAAGGGGGAGGCCGGCCGACCCTCATAGGGCGCGCCAAGGGGAGAGGAATCCTACTCCTAGTAGGAGTAGGTTTCCCCCTTTCCTAGTCCAACTAGGAGAAGAAGGAAGGAGAGGGGAAAGAGAAGGAAGGAGGGGCCGCCGCCCCTCCCCCTAGTCCAATTCGGAATAGGCCCATGGGGGCGCGCGTGGCCAGCCCTTGACTGCCCCTCTCTCTCTCTCTCTCCCCTAGGCCCAATAAGTCCCATTACTTCTCCGGTGGTTCCGATAACCCTTCCGGCATTTCGATATTTATCCGGTGACCCCCGGAACTCATCCGGTGTCCGAATAACATCATCCAATATATCATTATTTATGTCTCGACCATTTCGAGACTCCTCGTCATGTCCGTGATCACATCCGGGACTCTGAACTACCTTCGGTACATCAAAACACATAAACTCATAATACCAATCGTCATCGAACGTTAAGCGTGCGGACCCTACGGGTTCGAGAACTATGTGGACATGACCGAGACACATCTCCGGTCAATAACCAATAGCGGAACCTGGATGCTCATATTGGTTCCCACATATTCTACGAAGATCTTTATCGGTCAAACTGCATAACAACATACGTTGTTCCCTTTGTCATCGGTATATTACTTGCCAGAGATTCGATCGTCGGTATCACTATACCTAGTTCAATCTAGTTATCGGCAAGTCTCTTTACTTGTTCTGTAATGCATCATCCCGCAACTAACTCATTAGTCACATTGCTTGCAAAGCTTATAGTGATGTGCATTACCGAGAGGGCCCAGAGATACCTCTCCGACAATCGGAGTGACAAATCCTAATCTCGATCTATGCCAACTCAACAAACACCATCGGAGACACCTGTGGAGCATCTTTATAATCACCCAGTTACGTTGTGACGTTTGATAGCACACTAAGTGTTCCTCCGGTATTCGGGGGTTGCATAATCTCATAGTCATAGGAACATGTATAAGTCATGAAGAAAGCAATAGCAATAAACTAAATGATCATAGTGCTAAGCTAAAGGATGGGTCTTGTCAATCACATCATTCTCTAATGATGTGATCCCATTCATCAAATGACAACTCATGTCTATGGCTAGGAAACTTAACCATCTTTGATTAACGAGCTAGTCAAGTAGAGGCATACTAGTGACACTCTGTTTGTCTATGTATTCACACATGTACTAAGTTTCCGGTTAATACAATTCTAGCATGAATAATAAACATTTATCATGATATAAGGAAATATAAATAACAACTTTATTATTGCCTCTAGGGAATATTTCCTTCAGTCTCCCACTTGCACTAGAGTCCATGATCTAGATTACACAGTAATGATTCTAACACCCATAGAGTCTTGGTGCTGATCATGTTTTGCTCATGAGAGAGGCTTCGTCAACGGGTCTGCAACATTCAGATCCGTGTGTATTTTGCAAATTTCTATGTGCCCTTCCGACACTTTATGACGAATGGAATTGAAGCGTCTCTTGATGTGCTTGGTTCTCTTGTGAAATCTGGATTCCTTCGCCAAGGCAATTGCACCAGTATTGTCACAAAAGATTTTCATTGGACCCGATGCACTAGGTATGACACCTAGATCGGATATAAACTCCTTCATCCAGACTCCTTCATTTGCTGCTTCCGAAGCAGCTATGTACTCCGCTTCACACGTAGATCCCGCTACGACGCTTTGCTTAGAACTGCACCAACTGACAGCTCCACTGTTCAATATAAATACATACCCAGTTTGTGACTTAGAGTCATCCGGATCAGTGTCAAAGCTTGCATCGACGTAACCATTTACGACAAGCTCTTTGTCACCACCATAAACGAGAAACATATCCTTAGTCCTCTTCTGGTATTTCAGGATGTTCTTGACCGCTGTCTAGTGATCCACTCCTGGATTACTTTGGTACCTCCCTGCTAAATTAATAGCAACGCACACATCACGTCTGGTACTCAGCATTGCATACATGATAGAACCTATGGCTGAAGCATAGGTTATAACTTTCATTTTCTCTCTATATTCTGCAGTGGTCGGGCATTGAGTCTGACTCAACTACACACCTTGTAACACAGGCAAGAACCCTTTCTTTGCTTGATTCATTTTGAACTTCTTCAAAACTTTATCAAGGTATGTGCTTTGTGAAAGTCCAATTAAGCGTCTTGATCTATCTCTATAGATCTTGATACCCAATATATAAGAAGCTTCACCAAGGTCTTTCATTGAAAAACTCTTATTCAAGTATCCTTTTATGCTGTCCAGAAATTCTATATCATTTCCTATCAACAATAGGTCATCCACATATAATATTAGAAATGCTACAGAGCTCCCACTCACTATCTTGTAAATACAGGCTTCTCCAAAAGTCTGTATAAAACCGTATGCTTTGATCACACTATCAAAACGTTTATTCCAACTCCGAGAGGCTTGCACCAGTCCATAAATGGTTCGCTGGAGCTTGCACACTTTGTTAGCACTCTTTGGACCAATAAAACCTTCTGGTTGCATCATATACAACTCTTCTTCCAGAAATCCATTCAAGAATGCAGTTTTTACATCCATTTGCCAAATTTCATAATCATAAAATGCGGCAATTGCTAACATGATTCGGATAGACTTAAGCATCGCTACGGGTGAGAAAGTCTCATTGTAGTCAACTCCTTGAACTTGTCGAAAACCTTTCACAACAAGTCGAGCTTTGTAGACAGTAACATTACCATCCACGTCAGTCTTCTTCTTGAAGATCCATTTATTCTCTATGGCTTGCCAATCATCGGGCAAGTCAACAAATGTCCACACTTTGTTCTCATACATGGATCCCATCTCAGATTTCATGGCCTCAAGCCATTTCGCCGAATCTGGGCTCATCATTGCTTCCTCATAGTTCGTAGGTTCGTCATGGTCAAGTAACATGACTTCCAGAACAGGATTACTGTACCACTCTGGTGCGGATCTTACTTTGGTTGACCTACGAGATTCAGTAGCAACTTGATCTGAAGTTTCATGATCATCATCATTAGCTTCCTCACCAATTGGTGTAGGAATCACTCGAACTGATATCTGTGATGACTACTTTCCAACAAGGGAGCAGGTACAGTTACCTCATCAAGTTCTACTTTCCTCCCAGTCACTTCTTTCGAGAGAAACTCCTTCTCTAGAAAGGATCCATTCTTAGCAACGAATATCTTGCCTTCGGATCTGTGATAGAAGGTGTACCCAACATTCTCCTTTGGGTATCCTATGAAGACACATATCTCCGATTTGGGTTCGAGCTTATCAGGTTGAAGCTTTTTCACATAAGCATCGTAGCCCCAAACTTTCAGAAACGACAACTTGGGTTTCTTGCCAAACCACAGTTCATAAGGTGTCGTCTCAACGGATTTAGATGGTGCCCTATTTAACGTGAATGCAGCCGTCTCTAAAGCATAACCCCAAAATGATAGTGGTAAATCAGTAAGAGACATCATAGATCACACCATATCTAATAAAGTGCGGTTACGACGTTCGGACACACCATTACGCTGTGGTGTTCCAGGTGGCGTGAGTTGCGAAACTATTCCGCATTGTTTCAAATGAAGACCAAACTCGTAACTCAAATATTCTCCTCCACGATCAGATCGTAGAAACTTTATTTTCTTATTACGATGATTTTCCACTTCACTCTGAAATTCTTTGAACTTTTCAAATGTTTCAGACTTATGTTTCATCAAGTAGATATACCCATATCTGCTCAAATCATCTGTGAAGGTCAGAAAATAACGATACCCGCCACGAGCCTCAACACTCATTGGACCGCATACATTAGTATGTATTATTTCCAACAAGTCTGTTGCTCATTCCATTGTTCTGGAGAATGGAGTCTTAGTCATCTTGCCCATGAGCCATGGTTCACAAGTATCAAGTGATTCCAAAAGCCCATCAGCATGGAGTTTCTTCATGCGCTTTATACCAATATGACCCAAACGGCAGTGCCACAAATAAGTTGCACTATCATTATTGAACTTATATCTTTTGGCTTCAATACTATGAATATGTGTATCACTACTATCGAGACTCAACAAAAATAGACCACTCATCAAGGGTGCATGACCATAAAAGATATTACTCATATAAATAGAACAACCATTATTCTCCGATTTAAATGAATAATTGTCTCGCATCAAACAAGATCCAGATATAATGTTCATGCTTAACGCTGGCACCAAATAACAATTATTCGGGTCTAAAACTAATCCCAAAGGTGGATGTAGAGGTAGCGCGCCGACGGCGATCACATCGACTTTGGAACCATTTCCCACGCGCATCGTCACCTCGTCCTTAGCCAATCTTCGCTTAATCCGTAGCCCCTGTTTTGAGTTGGAAATATGAGCAACAGAACCAGTATCAAATACCCAGACGCTACTGCGAGCATTAGTTAAGTACACATCAATAACATGTATATCAAATAGACCTTTCACTTTACCATCCTTCTTATCCGCCAAACACTTGGGGCAGTTCCGCTTCCAGTGACCAGTCCCTTTGCAGTAGAAGCACTCAGTCTCAGGCTTAGGTCCAGACTTGGGCTTCTTCACTTGAGCAGCAACTTGCTTGCCGTTCTTCTTGAAGTTCCCCTTCTTCCCTTTACCCTTTTTCTTGAAACTAGTGGTCTTGTTGACCATCAACACTTCATGCTCCTTCTTGATTTCTACCTCCACAGCATTTAGCATCGCGAAGAGCTCGGGAATTGTCTTATCCATCCCTTGCATATTATAGTTCATCATGAAGCTTTTGTAGCTTGGTGGAAGTGATTGAAGAACTCTGTCAATGACACTATCATCAGGAAGATTAACTCCCAGTTGAGTCAAGTGGTTGTGGTACCCAAACATTATGAGTATATGTTCACTGACAGAACTATTCTCCTCCATCTTGCAGCTATAGAACTTATTGGAGACTTCATATCTCTCAATCCGGGCATTTGCTTGAATATTAACTTCAACTCCTAGAACATCTCATATGCTCCATGACGTTCAAAACGTCGTGGAAGTCCAGGTTCTAAGCTATAAAGCATGGCACACTGAACTATCGAGTAGTCATCAACACGTGTCTGCCAGGCATTCACAATGTCTGCACTCGCTGGCACGAGTGGTACACCTAGCGGTGCTTCCAGGACGTAATTCTTCTGTGCAGCAATGAGGATAATCCTCAAGTTACGAACCCAGTCTGTGTAGTTGCTACCATCATCTTTCAACTTAGCTTTCTCTAGGAACGCATTAAAATTCAAAGGAACAGTAGCATGGGCCATTGATCTACAACAACATAGACATGCAAAATACTATCAGGTACTTAGTTCATGATAAATTAAAGTTCAATTAATCATATTACTTAAGAACTCCCACTTAGATAGACATCCCTCTAATCATCTAAGTGATCACGTGATCCAAATCAACAGACACCCACTAGCCACATGTGTGCGAAGCACGTCGGTAGAATCAGTCTCATGAACGCGGTCATGTAATGTCGGTCTGGGCCGCTTCATCCAACAATACCGCCAAATCAAAGTATGACATGCTGGTAAGCAGTATGACTATTATCGCCCACAACTCTTTGTGTTCTACTCGTGCATATAACATCTACGCATAGACCTGGCTCTGATGCCACTGTTGGGTTATGCAGTAATTTCAAAAAAAATCCTATGATCACGCAAGATCTATCTAGGAGAAGCATAACAACGAGCGGGGAGAGTGTGTCCATGTACCCTCGTAGACCGAAAGCGGAAGCGTTATATCAACGCGGTTGATGTAGTCGTACGTCTTCACGATCAAACCGATCTCAGCACCGAACGTACGGCACCTCCGTGTTCAGCACACGTTCATCTCGATGACGTCCCTCGTACTCTTGATCCAGTTGAGGCCGAGGGAGAATTCCGTCAGCACGACGATGGGGCGATGGTGATGATGAAGTTACCGGCACAGGGCTTTGCCTAAGCACTACGAAGATATGAGCGAGGTGGAATATGGTGGAGGGGGGCACCGCACACGGCTAAAGATCAACTTGTGTCTATGGGGTGCCCCCTGCCCCCGTATATAAAGGAGCAAGGGGGAGGCCGGCCGGCCCTCACAGGGCGCGCCAAGGGGGAGGAATCCTACTCCTAGTAGGAGTAGGTTTCCCCCTTTCCTAGTCCAACTAGGAGACGAAGGAAGGAGAGGGGAAAGAGAAGGAAGGAGGGGGCGCCGCCCCTCCCCCTAGTCCAATTCGGACTAGGCCCATGGGAGGGCGCGCGGCCAGCCCTTGGCTGCCCCTCTCTCTCTCTCACCTAGGCCCAATAAGGCCCATTACTTCTCCGGTGGTTCTGATAACCCTTCCGGCACTCCGAATTTATCCGGTGACCCCTGGAACTCATCCGGTGTCCGAAAAACATCATCCAATATATCATTCTTTATGTATCGACCATTTCGAGACTCATCGTCATGTCCGTGATCACATCCGGGACTCCGAACTACCTTTGGTACATCAAAACACATAAACTCATAATACCTATCGTCATCGAACATTAAGCATGCGGACCCTACGGGTTCGAGAACTATGTAGACATGACCGAGACACATCTCTGGTCAATAACCAATAGCGGAACCTGGATGCTCATATTGGTTCCTATATATTCTACGAAGATCTTTATCGGTCAAACCGCATAAGAACATACGTTGTTCCCTTTGTCACCGGTATATTACTTGCCCGAGATTCGATCGTCGGTATCACTATACCTAGTTCAATCTCGTTACCGGCAAGTCTCTTTACTCGTTCCGTAATGCATCATCCCGCAACTAACTCATTAGTCACATTGCTCGCAAGGCTTATAGTGATGTGCATTACCGAGAGGGCCTAGAGATACCTCTCCGACAATCGGAGTGACAAATCCTAATCTCGATCTATGCGAACTCAACAAACACCATCGGAGACACCTGTAGAGCATCTTTATAATCACCCAGTTACGTTGTGACGTTTGATAGCACACTAAGTGTTCCTCCGTTATTCGGGAGTTGCATAATCTCATAGTCATAGGAACATGTATAAGTCATGAAGAAAGCAATAGCAATAAACTAAACCATCATAGTGCTAAGCTAACGGATGGGTCTTGTCAATCACATCATTCTCTAATGATGTGATCCCATTCATCAAATGACAACTCATGTCTATGGCTAGGAAACTTAACCATCTTTTATTAACGAGCTAGTCAAGTAGAGGCATACTAGTGACACTCTGTTTGTCTATGTATTCACACATGTACTAAGTTTCCGGTTAATACAATTCTAGCGTGAATAATAAACATTTATCATGATATAAGGAAATATAAATAACAACTTTATTATTACCTCTAGGGCATATTTCCTTCACGGACCTATTCCAACATCCGTTGCAGGGTATTCGGGATGGATACTAGTGTACTAGCACCAACACCTTCTCCCTGGTTCGGTATTGAAAGTCTTGGAGGAAACTCGCTCTTCCTTGGACAAAACTATCCAATGATGGTGGAAGGTGATCCAGCTGTTGTTGACACAACGTTACTACCATTTATGAGAAGCAACTGTATCTATACCTCGGACATTGCTATGATGCTTCCCTACCATCCCAATATGGGTCCTGACATATGCTGCTTCAGCCTAGATGATCAGTCCTGCGTTGGTCTCGAGACTGATAGTAGCTGGCCCTTTCCAGAGAATCACTTCTGGTTCAAAGCAAGTGTTTCCAACGCCGACGAGTGGTTGAGTTGAAGTTCATTTCATCGCTTTGTTACTTGTTGTGTGAGAAAAACTTTACTTTACTATGTTTTGTTGGAAATGATCTATAATCCAACATGTATCCTAGTTGTCGTTGTGGGCTGATGACTTGTTGTATGTAATCAATGGTACATTTGCATATGCGTCCATCAACTCACGCCTGCTAGTGGTGTCCATATGAACAGTACTAGTGATTTTAGTTGCAAAAATTAGATAGTGCTAGTGATTTTTAGCTGCATATTTTGACAAATTGCAGTGTTACAAGGCTGACAAATGGCAATGTTACTAGATAAACAAATGTCAATCTTTCCAGTTTGACAAGTGGCAACATACCCAAAATGACAGATATGCAAATCTTACCCAATTGTTTGTACGTGGTTGCACACGGGTCATGCAAAACAACCGTTTGCGTTGAAGGGATGCAAAAATCCTGCTCGGCACATTTTCCCTTGGCTTCCTGGGGAAGTTGTCGGTTTGCATCCGGGTGTTCTAACTAAAACGTTTGTGATGAGTGTTTTATATTTAAAAACCATTGACGTTTTTTCAAAAGAAAATCGTTTGATAAGTCTGTACATGAAGAGAGAAAAACGCAAGTTCGTTGAAACCATATCTTTCATTCAGTCGCACTGCGAATTTATATTCATATGATCGAGAATTTATATTCATTTTATGCCGCGCCATCGTTGTCGTTGTCGTCCTCAGGGACGCCGTTGTTGAAGTCTTCAAGGCAGCACAAAATGTTCTTCACTTGTAAATCAAACATCATGTCGTCGCGCGATCGACGGGCAGGGCGGGGAGGACGGCAACTGGCGCCGCTGAGAGGTAGCGGTCGACGGCAGCGTCCTATGCCGCTGAGAGGAAGCGGTCGACGGCAACGTCCCATGCCGCTGAGGGGGCGCGCGCACGGGCACGGCGGGTGCAGCCAAATGCACGGGGGTCGGCGCCACGGTGCGTGGAGGGGCGCGCACGGGCACGGGCACAGCCGCTGGCGCTCGCATGTACACGAGCTCGCACGGGTCCGCGGAGACCTTGCTGACACCCGCGGCTTCTAGCTCTGCGACCAGCCCGTCAATGCTACGGGGATGGTCGCTGGCGCGGGCGCGGGGATGGGTGCTGGAACGGGAGCGGGGGCAGCAACCGCCGCGGCCAGCTCGTTCTGGGCATGTCCATGTGGCCCCATTCCTCCTTATTTTCTATCTCCTCCGGCTCGGAGTCGACATCACCAAACTTGAAGACTAGTGGCAGATGATCATTCTACGCCATGGCGTTGGTGGAGGTCTGCGGGAGGGAGGGGAATGGGAGGCGAATAGTAAGGCCGCCCGTATTAAACAGCGGCTCGGGCGCCATTAATGGAGAGGAAGGCGGGCGGCCATGGAAGTCAAAGGGCTCGCTTCCCAGTGAGCCTGCGAGCGTACAGCTCGCACGCTTCCCGGTGAGCCTGCGCATTGGAGGACAGCTTGCATGCCTCTACATTGGTGCAGGTACAGTTACCTCATCAAGTTCTACTTTCCTCCGGGGTGTCAAGGCGGTGACGATGGTGATCATGACGGTGCTTCGGAGATGGAGATCACAAGCACAAGATGATGATGGCCATGTCATATCACTTATATTGATTGCATGTGATGTTTATCTTTTATGCATCTTATCTTGCTTTGATTGACGGTAGCATTATAAGATGATCTCTCACTAAATTATCAAGGTATAAGTGTTCTCCCTGAGTATGCACCGTTGTGAAAGTTCTTCGTGCTGAGACACCACGTGATGATCGAGTGTGATAGGCTCTACGTTCAAATACAACGGGTGCAAAACAGTTGCAAATGCGGAATACTCAGGTTAAACTTGACGAGCCTAGCATATGCAGATATGGCCTCGGAACACTGAGACCGAAAGGTCGAGCGTGAATCATATAGTAGATATGATCAACATAGTGATGTTCACCATTGAAACTACTCCATCTCACGTGATGATCGGACATGGTTTAGTTGATTTGGATCACGTGATCACTTAGAGGATTAGAGGGATGTCTATCTAAGTGGCAGTTCTTAAGTAATATGATTAATTGAACTTTAATTTATCATGAACTTAGTCCTGGTAGTATTAGCATATCTATGTTGTAGATCAATAGCTCGCGTTTAGTTCCCCTGTTTTATTTTGATATGTTCCTAGAGAAAACTGAGTTGAAAGATGTTAGTAGCAATGATGCGGATTGGATCCGTGATCTGAGGATTATCCTCATTGCTGCACAGAAGAATGATGTCCTTAATGCACCGCTAGGTGACAGACCTATTGCAGGAGCAGATGCAGACGTTATGAACGCTTGGCTAGCTCAATATGATGACTACTTGATAGTTTAGTGCACCATGCTTAACGTCTTAGAATCGGGACTTCAGAGATGTTTTGAACGTCATGGACCATATGAGATGTTCCAGGAGTTGAAGTTAATATTTCAAGCAAATACCCGAGTTGAGAGATATGAAGTCTCCAACAAGTTCTATAGCTAAAAGTTGGAGGATAATAGCTCAAGCAGTGAGCATGTGCTCAGATTGTCTGGGTACTACAATCGCTTGAATCAAGTGGGAGTTAATCTTCCAGATAAAATAGTGATTGACAGAATTCTCTAGTCACCATCACCAAGTTAGTAGAACTTCGTGATGAACTATAATATGCAAGGGATAACGAAAACAATTCCCAAGCTCTTCGCGATGCTAAAATCGGCGAAGGTAGAAATCAAGAAAAACATCAAGTGTTGATGGTTGACAAGACCACTAGTTTGAAGAGAAAGGACAAAGGGAAGAAGGAAAACTTCAAGAAGAACGGCAAGCAAGTTTCTGCTCAAGTGAAGATGCCCAAGTCTGGACCTAAGCCTGAGACTAAGTTCTTCTACTGCAAAGGGACTAGTCACTAGAAGCGGAACCACCCCAAGTATTTGGCGGATAAGAAGGATGGCAAAGTGAACAAGCTATATTTGATATACATGTTATTGATGTGTACCTTACTAGTGTTTATAGTAGCCCCTGGGTATTTGATACTTGTTCGGTTGCTAAAAATTAGTAACTGGAAACAGGAGTTACAGAATGAACAGAGACTAGTTAAGGGTGAAGTGACGATGTGTGTTGGAAGTGGTTCCAAGATTGATATGATCATCATCGCACACTCCCTATACTTTCGGGATTAGTGTTGAACCTAAATAAGTGTTATTTGGTGTTGCGTTGAGCATAAATATGATTTGATCAAGTTTATTGCAATACGGTTATTCATTGAAATTAGAGAACAATTATTGTTCTGTTTACATGAATAGAACCTTCTATGGTCATACACACCAACGAAAATGGTTTGTTGGATCTCGATCGTAGTGATACACATATTCATAATATTGAAGCCAAAAAGATGCAAAGTTAATAATGATAGTGCAACTTATTTGTGGCACTGCCGTTTAGGTCATATTGGTGTAAAACGCATGAAGAAACTCCATGCTGATGGGCTTTTGGAATCACTTGATGCTTGCGAACCATGCCTCTTGGGCAAGATGACTAAAACGCCGTTCTCCGGAACAATGGAGCACGCAACAGATTTGTTGGAAATCATACATACTGATGTATGTGGTCCGATGAGTGTTGAGGCTCGCGGCGGGTATCGTTATTTTCTAACCTTCACAGATGATTTGAGCAGATATGGGTATATCTACTTAATGAAACATAAGTCTGAAACATTTGAAAAGTTCAAAGAATTTCAGAGTGAAGTTGAAAATCATCGTAACAGGAAAATAAAGTTTCTACGATTTGATCGTGGAGGAGAATATTTGAGTTACGAGTTTGGTCTTCATTTGAAACAATGCGGAATAGTTTCGCAACTCACGCCACCTGGAACACCACAGCGTAATGGTGTGTCCGAACGTCGTAATCGTACTTTACTAGATATGGTGCGATCTATGATGTCTCTTACTGATTTACCGCTATCGTTTTGGTGTTATGCTTTAGAGACGGCTGCATTCACGTTAAATAGGGCACCATCGAAATCCGTTGAGACGACTCCTTATGAACTGTGGTTTGGCAAGAAACCAAAGTTGTCGTCTCTTAAAGTTTGGGGATGCGATGCTTATGTGAAAAAAGTTCAACCTGATAAGCTCCAACCCAAATCGGAAAAATGTGTCTTCATAGGATACCCAAAAGAGACTGTTGGGTACACCTTCTATCACAGATCCGAAGGCAAGACTTTTGTTGCTAAATTTGGAATCTTTCTAGAGAAGGAGTTTCTCTCGAAAGAAGTGAGTGGGAGGAAAGTAGAACTTGATGAGGTAACTGTACCTGCTCTCTTATTGGAAAGTAGTTCATCATAGAAATCAGTTCCTGTGACTACTACACCAATTAGTGAGGAAGCTAATGATGATGATCATGTAACTTTAGATCAATTTACTACTGAACCTCGTAGGTCAACCAGAGTAAGATCCGCACCAGAGTGGTACGGTAATCCGATTCTGGAGGTCATGTTACTTGACCATGACGAACCTACGAACTATGAGGAAGCGATGATGAGCCCAGATTCCGCGAAATGGCTTGAGGCCATGAAGTCTGAGATGGGATCCATGTATGAGAACAAAGTGTGGACTTTGGTTGACTTGCCCGATGATCGGCAAGCCATTGAGAATAAGTGGATCTTCAAGAAGAAGACTGACGCTGACGGTAATGTTACTGTCTATAAAGCTCGACTTATTGCGAAAAGGTTTTCGACAAGTTCAAGGGATTGACTACGATGAGACTTTCTGACCCGTAGCGATGCTTAAGTCTGTCCGAATCATGTTAGCAATTGCCGCATTTTATGATTATGAAATTTGGCAAATGGATGTAAAGACTGCATTCCTGAATGGATTTCTGGAAGAAGAGTTGTATATGATGCAACCAGAAGGTTTTATCGATCCAAAGGATGCTAACAAAGTGTGCAAGCTCCAGCGATCCATCTATGGACTGGTGCAAGCATCTCGGAGTTGGAATATACGCTTTGATGAGTTGATCAAAGCATATAGTTTTATACAGACTTGCGGTGAAGCCTGTATTTACAAGAAAGTGAGTGGGAGCACTATAGCATTTCTGATAAGTATATGTGAATGACATATTTTCGATCGGAAATAATGTAGAATTTTCTGGAAAGCATAAAGGAGTTTTTCAAAGAAAGACCTTGGTGAAGCTACTTACATATTGAGCATCAAGATCTATAGAGATAGATCAAGACGCTTGATATGTTTTTCCAATGAGTACATACCTTGAAAAGATTTTGAAGTAGTTCAAAATGGAACAGTCAAAGAAAAGAGTTCTTGCCTGTGTTACAAGGTGTGAAATTGAGTAAGACTCAAAGCCCGACCACGGCAGAAGATAGAAAGAGAATGAAAGTCTTTCCCTATGCCTCAGCCATAGGTTTTATAAAGTATGCCATGCTGTGTACAAGATCTATTGTATACCCTACACTGAGTTTTGCAAGGGAGGACAATAGTGATCTAGGAGTAGATCACTGGACAGCGGTCAAAATTATCCTTAGTGGAATAAGGATATGTTTCTCGATTATGGAGGTGACAAAAGGTTCATCGTAAAGAGTTACGTCGATGCAAGCTTTTACACCGATCTGGATGACTCTAAGTCTCGATCTAGATACATTTTGAAAGTGGGCGCTATTAGCTAGAGTAGCTCCGTGGAGAGTATTGAAGACATAGAATATTTGCAAAATACATACGGATCTGAATGTGGCAGACCCGTTGGCTAAACTTCTCTCACAAGCAAAACATGATCACACCTTAGTACTCTTTGGGTGTTAATCACATAGCGATGTGAACTAGATTATTGACTCTAGTAAACCCTTTGGGTTGTGGTCACATGACGATGGGTGTTAATCACATGGTAATGTGAACTATTGGTGTTAAATCACATCGCGATGTGAACTAGATTATTGACTCTAGTGCAAGTGGGAGACTGAAGGAAATATGCCCTAGAGGCAATAATAAAGTTATTATTTATTTCCTTCTATCATGATAAATGATTATTATTCATGCTAGAATTGTATTAACCGGAAACATGATACATGTGTGAATACATAGACAAACAGAGTGTCACTAGTATGCCTCTACTTGACTAGCTCGTTGATCAAAGATGGTTATGTTTCCTAGCCATAGACAAAGAGTTGTCATTTGATTAATGGGATCACATCATTAGGAGAATGATGTGATTGACTTGACCCATTACGTTAGCTTAGCACTTGATCGTTTAGTATGTTGCTATTGCTTTCTTCATGACTTATACATGTTCCTATGACTATGAGATTATGCAACTTCCATTTACCGGAGGAACACTTTGTGTGCTACCAAACGTCACAACGTAACTAGGTGATTATAAAGGTGCTCCACAGGTGTCTCCGAAGGTACTTGTTGGGTTGGCGTATTTCGAGATTAGGATTTGTCACTCCGATTGTCGGAGAGGTATCTCTGGGCCCACTCGGTAATGCACATCACTAGAAGCCTTGCAAGCATTGTAACTAATGAGTTAGTTGCGGGACGATGTATTACGAAACGAGTATAGAGACTTGCCGGTAACGAGATTGAACTAGGTATTGAGATACCGACGATCGAATCTCGGGCAAGTAACATACCGATGACAAAGGGAACAACGTATGTTGTTATGCGGTTTGACCGATAAAGATATTCGTAGAATATGTGGGAGCCGATATGAGCATCCAGGTTCCGCTATTGGTTATTGACCGGAGATGTGTCTCGGTCATGTCTACATTGTTCTCGAACCCGTAGGGTCCGCATGCTTAAAGTTTCAATGAAAGTTATATTATGAGTTTATATTTTTGATGTACCGAAGGTAGTTCGGAGTCCCGGATGTCATCCACGGACATGACGAGGAGTCTCGAAATGGTTGAGACATGAAGATTGATATATTGGACGACTATATTCGGACACCGGAATGGTTCCGGGGGTTATCGGATATATACCGGAGTACCGGGAGGTTACCGGAACCCCCCAGGGGTTTAATGGGCCTACATGGGCCTTAGTGGAGAAGAGGAGAGGCGGCTAGGGCAGGCCGCGCGCCCCTCCCCCTCTAGTCCGAATTGGACAAGGAGGGGGCGGCGCCGCCCTTTCCTTCCTCTCTCTCTCTCCTCTTTCCCCCTTCTCCTAATCCAACAAGGAAGGGAGGGAGTCCTACTCCCGGTGGGAGTAGGACTCCTCCTGGCGCGCCCCTCTCTTGGCCGGCCGCCTCTCCCCCCCTTGCTCCTTTATATACGGGGGCAGGGGGCACCCCAAAGACACAACAACAATCTCGTGGATCTTTTAGCCGTGTGCGGTGCCCCTCTCCACCATAGTCCACCTCGATAATATTGTAGCGCTGCTTAGGCGAAGCCCTGCATCAGTAGAACATCATCATCGTCACCACGCCGTCGTGGTGACGGAACCCTCCCTCAAAGCTCGGCTGGATCGGAGTTCGAGGGACGTCATCGAGCTGAACGTGTGCTGAACTCGGAGGTGCCGTGCGTTTGGTACTTGATCGGTCGGATCGTGAAGACGTACGACTACATCAACCGCGTTGTGCTAACGCTTCCGCTTTCGGTCTATGAGGGTACGTGGACACACTCTCCCCTCTCGTTTCTATGCATCACCATGATCTTGCGTGTGCGTAGGAATTTTTTTGAAATTACTACGTTCCCCATCACCACCTCCTTCTCCTATTCGGCCTCCTACCATAAGGGGGGCGCCACCCCTTGTGGGCTGGTGTGCTCCCCTCCTATCGCCCATATGGCCCATATCTTCCCCCGGGGGG
>NC_057799.1:52805361-52806733 GCF_018294505.1 Triticum aestivum | reverse complement strand
ACATCCCGGAACACTTCCGGTGTCCGAATACTATCATCCTATATATCAATCTTTACTTCTCGACCATTTCGAGACTCCTCGTTATGTCTGTGATCTCATCTCGGACTCCGAACAACATTCGGTCACCAAATCACATAACTCATATAATACAAATCGTCATCGAACGTTAAGCGTGCGGACCCTACGGGTTCGAGAACTATGTAGACATGACCAAGATACCTCTCTGGTCAATAACCAATAGCGGAACCTGGATGCTCATATTGGCTCCCACATATTCTACGAAGATCTTTATCGGTCGAACCATTATGACAACATACGTTATTCCCTTTGTCATCCGTATGCTACTTGCCCGAGATTCGATCGTCGGTATCTTCATACCTAGTTCAATCTCGTTATCGGCAAGTCTCTTTACTCGTTCTGTATTGCATCATCTCGTAACTAACTCATTAGTCACATTGCTTGCAAGGCTTATTATGATGTGCATTACTGAGAGGGCCCAGAGATACCTCTCCGATACTCAGAGTGACAAATCCTAATCTCGATCTATGCCAACCCAACAAACACCTTCGGAGATACCTGTAGAGCATCTTTATAATCACCCAGTTATGTTGTGACGTTTGATAGCACACAAGGTATTCCTCCGGTATCCGGGAGTTTCATAATCTCATAGTCAAAGGAATATGTATAAGTCATAAAGAAATCAATAGCAATAAAACTTAACGATCATTATGCTAAGCTAACGGATGGGTCTTGTCCATCACATCATTCTCCTAATGATGTGATCCCGTTAATCAAATGAGAACACATGTCTATGGTTAGGAAACTTAACCATCTTTGATTAACGAGCTAGTCTAGTAGAGGCTTACTAGGGACACTGTGTTTTGTCTATGTATCCACACATGTATCAAGTTTCTGGTTAATACAATTCTAGCATGAATAATAAACATTTATTATGATATAAGGAAATATAAATAAAAACTTTATTATTGCCCCTAGGGCATATTTTCTTCAGAAGTCTATGCCCAAAGGCCAAACACAAATACTATGATTACCAATTTCGCTAGTTTCTTACCTGTACCTTCTAAGGATAAACATATGATATGAATGGATAGACATTCTATATGAGGCCAAACATAAAGACAGTGATTACCAAAACTCGGGTGTGATGGTGCTTTCCTTGACCGAAGGTGAAAATAGTATATACTACGACATGATCGAAGAGATCTGGGAACTTGAGTACGGTGAAAATTGCACGGTGTCGCTGTTCCATGGTAGATGGGCTAAGAGTGTCCACAAGGAAGAATGTGGTTTCACTACAATGTCTATGCCCGAAGCATAACCTGCTGGTGCAACGGATTTGAAAAGAATCATT
>NC_057799.1:52726550-52804989 GCF_018294505.1 Triticum aestivum | reverse complement strand
TTTGTGAGCTGGGTGGGGTGGGGGGGATGGCCCAGGTTAGCCCCCATGAAGCTCCGCCACTGCCGCCCAGTATGATCCTTGGGTATTCGCTAAGGACATGGCACAATGCTTCTACATAACTGGCCCGACAAGCCGAGATGTTATCGTGAGGAGAGGCAAAAAGAGCATAGTCGGGGTGGATGGAGTTGCCAACGAGGAAGACTTTGACCAATCGGACATCGACCGAGCAGTAGAGGACGACTATGACAAAAGAAGAATACACCACTAGGAGGAGAACTAAGTTGCCCGAGACATGACTTCTCTTCTTGAGGAGGAGTCATAGCGCGGGCCAGAAGTATTCAATGAAAAACAACAACCTGTCATTGAGAGGGTTGTGAAATGGCGTCGTACAGGCCGTGTTGGATGGATTGCAGCATCCGGACAAGTTGATGTTTGTGGGGGTTCTGAGGGTTCTTGTTGGAAATGCTCCTATCCAGAGTTGGCCAAACAAGTGGTGCCAGCGGGGCCGGCCCGATAGCACACATGCATGCCACGACTTGGGCTAAACGAGCCGTGCTGGTCATGCGAGCCGACATAACACGGCCGTTATTTTTTATATATATTTTTTGAATTTTTATATATGACCTAAAAATAGGCAATAGCCTAAAACACAGCCGAGCAGGCTAAAAATCATGCGGCCCAACGTGCTAAACATGGCACAGGCTGGCCCGTTTACTAAATGTGTTGTGACTGGCCCAGAGCGTGCAGCACGCGGACGGGCACAGCAAAGCCCGTTTAGTAAACGTGCCCCTGCGGGTCGTGTTGTGCAGTGCCGGCCCGTTTGGCGGAGTATCTGTTATGTTTTTCTAGCAGAATAAAATCTCGGCACAAATGTTGTGCAGTGCAATCTTATCTCTTTGGGGATGGCGTGGCACACAGTATCCGTCAGATGGGGTAGGCTGAAACGTTCAACCCGTTGACACTTGACGCTGACAGACTGACAGCACACGCAAGCACAAAAGCAACCAAGCCTCGCCCTCGATCGCTCCCACCGTTTTGGTCCTTAGCTATGCTCGCGACTATTCTAATGGAACAGGCAGTAAAATTATGGGAGGAATCATCGGCACGCATCTGACCTCCGGGAAACCAACAAGCACGTCCAGCTACTGCTGCCAACAGATTCCTGACGGGCGCACCCGCAGCAGGCAGGCCCCTCCACGAGGTACGACAACCAGCCCCATGGCCAAAGTCAAAACCCATGTCAATATACTCTCACAAATACCCAGTAGTAGTATTGCATTGCACTCACCATGATGCAGTCACCTGCTTTGCCCTGTCGCCTGCATAGTTTATCATGGCCAAAGGAAGAAAAAATCGTGCGCATAATTTAGTCGCGGCGCCTTTGCATCACAGTTTGAAATTTGAACACTAGCTCAGACAGAAGGAATATACAGACAGGAGGGGGTTTGAAATTTGAACACTGAACATAGACAGTCGCGTCCATGAAAACTTGAGCTCTGGGGCGTACCCTACGTACCCAGCGAGCGAGCATTGATCTGGCTAGCTAGGCCGGGGCTGGGATCGATGGGGATGTTGTTCCCCGTGATGTCAAAGGGAGTTACTGTAAGCGACAAGGAGACGGTCCAAGCTGATCACCATGGTGCAGTGCATGCAGCTCATTAATCTATTCCATGAGCAGATAAAAAAATCTCCACTTGATTAACACCCGCTGAGCTAATCTCAGCCCAACTGTGTCGCTGTCGTTGGACCATAGCCAGACCGGTTCGTATATCTATTCCGGGGTCGTGGTGTACGACCGATGCTATGCTAGTGGATGAGAGGAGCAGGTGAGATAAGTCAAACGGCGTAGTATCACATGAAGAGTTCTATTATTGTATATAATGGAGTTGATCTGGTGTGTCATGAGTCTGGAAGTGTTAAACAATGCACGGTGGCTGCTTACGGCGAGGTGAGATCGTCATGCCGTCATAAATAGGTTAGCATGCCAAACAAATTGCCACCTACTAGGCTTGTGTGTCTATATATATATATATATATATATATATATATATATATATATATATATATATATATATATATTTCTTGCGGCTGCGTCTGCGTGGTCAGCAGGACTGACCTGAAGGCGTACGTACATTCTCAGCTGGAGTACGTAGATGCTGCCAAAACGGTTGAAACGTCAGAAACGAAATTGTTATTGTGTGCATTAGCATAATTGAATCTACTACTTTTTCCTCTATGTGAAAAGTGCTGTGACTGTCTACGTGATCGGCTACACAATCCAAGTGCTGCTTTATTATGCAGACTGCGTCCCGGGTGCATGACTGGGTTTTAGAAAGACCACTTCCCGTAAAGCTAAAAGAAAGATCATTTGAATGAACAGGCATAAACTTTCAACCGCTTTTCAAATTTCCAGTGGACCCTGACCTAGCCAGGCAAGAACAGTTCAAAGATCCACCTATCCATCAAATCCATGATCCATCCATACATAATCCATAGATTATTACTGCCCGTAGATGGAGTAACCAAAAGCACGAGCGTTAGTGGAGGCAATCGAGTGGCTGCTGGACCCCATGGGCGTCACGGGAAGTCGTCGCTCGCGGGCAATCGATTACTACGAGGGAATGCCTCATGGGATGTCGTCTCGTCCCGATTAAACTAAAACCCATGCCGAATTGCCGCTGCCACTGCATACCATACAGTAGTATCATATGTGCATGTCGTCGTCTCGGTCGCTGCTACTGGGACTGCACGTACTAGTTTAATCGATCGGTACAGTCAGTCGGTCAGTGAGCTTGCGTTCGATTTGCATAACCCTGCTGTGCTGTGCTGTGCTGACTAGTGTGTAGCGAATAGCGATGCGGTTGGAGTTTTAATTGGGGTGGTTGGGTCGGCCTGGGCAGCTGCTTGCTCCTGTATTTTTCAGCGCTGACAAACCGGCCGAATCCGTCAACCTTGCTCGGCTTTCGCGTGGCGATCGATCTGGTGGTAGGAGCATAATACTGTGATCGGGTCGCCGGATCGCTGCGTGCTCTCGTGCTGCTCCCTGTGTCTGTGTGGCGTATTCAGAAACCGCCCGTGTGTCCAACGCCTGGTCTACACGACAGAGACCTCATCAGACCATTGGGAAAATCCGTTTCGAAAAGAAAAAAGGCCACCGGGAAATTTTACAGTGAGCTCAGACCACTGGAAAATCCGCACGATGATGGTTCGCAGGGGAAACCATGGGCTTGTCTGTCGGAGGGAAAATGCGCTTTTTGACCGACGCCGTGCCGCCGGAGCGATGGATCGCAGCGGTGGCCACCGGAGCAGACGGCGTGGAAGATCCGCATGCCGTGCGGTTGGTCGTGTTTGGAATACGCATTTGGACGGACCTGTGCTCGAGGTCAGCGGAGGGTACGTCCGTCCTCGTCGTCGTCGAGGCCGGATCACGACATCACCTGATTGTCGCCTACGATCCGCGCACATGCTTCCGTGACCGCAAGAACATACTATAATACTACGACGATCATGTACAAATCAGCACTACTAATAAAAGAATATGTTCTTACCTCGTCGGTGAAAAGGGCCCGCAGGGACGGCGACGGTAAGAAAGTGTGTCGTCCGTTGTCTGAACAAAAACAAGGAATAAATCTCGAGGAGATCGATCTTGCAAGCACTAATCGCGATCGTTCGCCGGTCATTTTCGGTCCATCATGGGCGATAAAAAGATATTCGTAATTCCATTCCCTGGCGGTGAAGGAAAACAAATCAGGATCACTTGCGACCGAAGCAGAATCTCCACTAGAGCAGAGGAATAAAACACAGAGGAGATAAATCACAAATCCGGGCCTGAAAAGCAGCCACCTCGCGACGAGCCGACGGCGATCTCTTCTAGATTTTCCACCGACTAAACTAAACCACTAATCAGAATGCACCGGTGACGGCAGCCACCGCTAAAACCACTAATTAAAGAGCAGTGCTGGTTAATTAATCACCTGATGTTGGCTTGAGTGCTTGGCGTGTGCTGCTGATGGCATCAGAGTGAGCGACCGAGCGAGCAAGCAGCGTAGGCGTAGATTAGATGGACGGGACAGGCCGATGGGATCCTGCGCTCTGTTCCCCGTCCATTTTCAGGCTCGGTGCCTCAGCTAATTCTGGCGGTGAGATCTTTGGCGAGAGCGACGGCGAGCCCACCCGCACCGCCCCGAGCGCGCCATTCCCGCGAGCTGCTCGACTGATTGACCGCACACGGATGAAACGGATGGATATCCGGGAGTAGTAATAACTTGGTTGTCTTTCCACTTTTGTTGGTGCCGGTCTGATTGGGAGGGCTGGGCAGACCCCCGCTAATCACGCTAGCTTGTTCGTGCGCGCATTAATCTACTAGCAATCTCGCATTACACACAGTAGCACTGTATAATTTATTTACTGAAATCTGTTGAAAAGTTCGTGATAGAGTGTGTATGTGCGCATCAGTCCGACCGACAGCCCGTCGGAATCTCAGGAGCGGCTGCCCGTGCCGTACACGAGGGGGACGAGCTCGACCCGTCTCCTGTACGGCCGGGACGGGACGGGTTGGTGGCAGCAGTCAGTCAGCGGAGGCATGCCCATGGCGGGCCACCGCGTGCATCGCACCGTCAAGCCCATCATTCGGTGTGCGAACCCAGGTAGCTCGCTCGCTCGCCGGTGGTGACTGCTCGAACGCACGGCGCGACGTACGTCCGTCCGTACGGGGTTAGCGAAAAGCGCGGCATGGGGAGCCAGCTGCATGCTTTGCGGCCGTTGGCCTTGCTCCGCCTCCGCGCCGAACGTGCGCGCCACTAGCCCGCGCCGGTCGGTCGCCCCGTCTGTACGCCGCGCGCCTGAGATGTTGGGCCCTGCGCTGCGCTGCGCGGCGAACGTGCGTGCGTGCGTGCCACCGCCGGGCGCCCGTCCGGGCTCGCACGCACGGCGCGTGCCGGCTCGCGGCGCTGGGAGCGCGCGCGCCACATGGTCCTGCCCTGTGTGCGTAGACGGGTTTGGGTTGGGTTGACTCCAGCTCGATGTGGTGCAGGGACGGAGGGCCCCGCGGGTGGCGGTGGAGTCCGACACCGGGACATGCCGAGGCCGCGCGCGCGGCCCCGCCATCCCCCGCGCACGCCGACACCGCCGATGCCGATGCCGATGCGCCCACGCGTTTTCCCGCGGGACCCCCGCGTCCACCACCCCCGTCCGTCTCCGCCTATATACACCTACCTCGCTCCCCCATTCCCACTCCCCCAACACCCCACCTTCCCAGCTTCCCTTCCCAAACGCACCGCAGAGCCTCTTCCTCCTCCTGTACTGCACTCGCACTAGCCGCACCTGCACTGCGCGCACGCCGGCGTTCAAACTTCGAACGTGCTCCACGTCATCCTCATGGACGCCATGTCGTGCCTGGCACCGCCGCCGGCGGCGGCGTCGTTCCTCTCGTCCTCCTCATCGCTCGGCCCGGCCTACTACACCGACGCCGCCCTCGCGCGCGCGCTCAACTTCTCCGCCATGCCCGAGTACGAGTACGACTACTCGCCGGCCGCATCCTCACCCTCCAACTCCGCCTCCGCCTCCGCGCTCTCCTCGTCGTCGCTCCTCGCGGACTTCCCCTGCAGCGCGGGCGATGGCAGCAGCTGGTTCGCCTCCACGGTCGCGCCGGCGACGGGGTCACTCGCGTGTGACTCCGTGCTGGTCGCGTCAGACGCGGCGCCGCGGCCGCCATGCACCCCCGTGGGCGCCAGCGCCGCGGCGAACAAGAGGCGGGCGGGCCTGGGGCCGAACGCGGCGGGCGCGGGGCGCGCCGGGAAGCGGCGTGCGCGGGCGTCGAAGCGCGCCCCGACCACGTACATCAGCACCGACCCGGCCAACTTCCGGCTCATGGTGCAGCACGTCACCGGCGTCCAGGCCGAGCCGGGCACCGACGACGGCAGCGTCCTGCACGCCTCGTTCGACGCGTCCTCCGCCGCGGCGCTGCTGGAATGCCACCCGTTCGACGGCGCGCCGCGGATGCCGGCCGACGTGGACGCGGCGGAGCTCCATCGCCACCACCAACAGCAGCAGCAGCCGTGCTACCCGACGCTGGACTCGTGGAGCGTCATGTACGAGAGCAGCCAGCTGCTGTAGCTCCAGCCGATCACTCAGCTCCATGTTCTCCATGCATCATTAACCATGAGTAGTAGTCCAGTCAGGACCGTAGATTGCAGATTAATTACGGCTACTTCATCTTTTGCCCGGTGTCTATCTAATGTACGTACATGTAATTTTCTACTTTTCGCCGCTCGATCTATCCATCTATGCACCCAGCCAAAAAAACTGTCGGGCTAACGTACAGCACCCACCGATAATCGATCAGCGTGCATGTCGCCGTCTGTACTCTGGGCTGGAGCTACGTGTACGCAGTCGGACGACGACTACTGTGGGCAGACGGGGACCCGCCCCGGCTTCTCGTCCGTACGTTTTGGTGCTGAAAATGGTACGCACGCAGAGCTGTCGGTCTCAGTCGTGCCGTTCCCGTATATCGTTCTGAACCTTGCTATGCGTACGACGACTAGAGATAATTATAAATGTTGAGTTTGTGGGCCATAACATTTACAGATGATTTGCTCTCTAGTCGTACTGCTCGGACGAGAAAAGCATCGTATGCAAAGCAGTTTCGTATCGTTCTAGAAAGCGGCCGGGCGAGACGGACGACCCGTTCCGCCGTGCCGATTTATTCGGCTCGCACCGCACTCGCCGCCCGACGACACGTACGTACGGGACCCGGCCCGGCCGGTCGCAGATGGTGTGGACTGTCGAGATTTGGTCTGGTTTGAGATCCATAAACATCATGGCGGCTTTTGCCTCTTTTAGCCTTTCTTTTTGTTGCTCGTTCACTGTGTGTGAAGATTTGATTTGAGCTCCACTGACGTACGTACCAATCTAAATAAAATTTGGGGGCTTGATGGCGGCCGGCCTCTTTCCCCTTCCCTTTTAGCTTTTCTTTCCATCGATAGAAATTGTGCTGGGCTCCACTGACGGTGATGAATCCCGTAAGCGTAAAAAAGTTTCTTATACTGTGGGACGGAGATAGTAGCATGCAATCCCAGCACGAGTCGGGATGCGCCAGCACTGACCAAGCAGTTTGCAGACTCAGAGATTGCAGTATTAACAGCTTCTCGAATCGCGGGCAGAGTTTTGCAATTTGGAAGCAAACTCAAATTATACTTTAATGATCTAAACGCTCTTATATTTCTTTATAGTGGAAGTACGCAGGAACAAGTCGGAATTGTGCTTCAAGGCTCCACCAAGGCCTCGCTTGCGCATACATAATCACTTGAAACTTGGAACTGCCCTGGGCGAATTCACTTTCAGGCACCGATCAAAGAGCAAAACCGAATTCAGTTTCAGTTTCAGGCACCAATCAAACTGGAAACTGCAAACTACTTGAGCATCTTGTTTGATCGTCGCTTGATGTTCAGTGCTCTGAAACGAAAATGTAATTAAAATAGTACATCATGGTGGTATAGCAGCCACCAACATATTTTAGCTGTCAGCACATCTGGCTTAGTTGCAGTGGTTCAGCAACTAAGCCATCTAAGGTATTTGTAAATCTTATTACTCGCTGATGAAGGTATTTACAAATTGCAAATCTACATGACAATAAGATTTACAGATACGTTCATCTCCCATGCAGAATATGACAGTGTTGTGCTCAACTATTTCTGTATAGTTGGGACCGGGACCAAGCTGATGAGCTCGATACAGACCCAAAGTTCTGACACTCAACAATACACAAGAAACTGCCGGCTGCCGAGCTGCCTGCTGAGAAATGCAGAATATCTGGGGAAGCTCTCTTCTCAGCAAAATGGTCTCCAGAATCACCTAGCACAACAATATACAAGCAGCTGGAGAAAGTTCTTGGTCCTTCAAATCTGTCAAAGAACTGAAGCTGTTCAGTCCAAACGCCTACTGGATTATATATTAGATATAGCTAGAGAAAAGAAAAACAGTACAGAAACTTGACATGAAAGAGGGGTACTTCATTACCATCGTTTTACAGCAAGAGAGGGTTCTTTTTAACTTGCCACTCCCAATTAAGAGATAAGCCTAACATAAAGTTTTTCTAACACTACTATCGGCAATTTGAATTTCCGAGACTGCAACGAGCCAAAGATGGCACTCTGAAAAATGCCCATCTAAAGATTGTAACTAGATATTTGCCATTCTAATCCTGTAAGTGTTCCTCAAAAGGATGCGCTAGCCATATTTGAATACTTTCCTCGCATCACATCACCTAACTGTCTAATTAGTGTCTGGCTCTTGGGAAATACTTTCTCTTCATATACTATGTTCAATAATGATAAGTCGGTCACTGTTCCTGCATATTGACCCTTCTACTGTGACCAAAGTGTTCACCTGTCCCCTGGCTTGTTAATAAAATGAGTGGCTAAACGCTTGGATTGCTGATTCGGGCCAAATCCCAGGTTCGTAGTATGCTCGTACATGCAGTTACATGTGAGTGCAGTGCATACATGGAATTATACCAGGCCACGAGATGATAGTAGTATATGATAATTATCCTGCACTTTCTGCTCAAAGCCTGAATGTGTGCAACGAGTGTTATTTGGCTGTAGGAGGGAAGTCAACCATATTACTGGTCTTCCGTTTGGGACTAATTTTATGAGTGTTACTGAAGTGCAGTCATGTGGCAATTCTCACAAATTCAACAGTGTCTTTCATGCTGCAATTATGTGTTCTTTATGCAAACTTTGAAATGATATCTGCTATAACAAGGCTCTCTGGTTCTATGGTTGGGCATCACCAAGACAATGAAGAACTGGACCAAATTTCCCTATATCAAGATGAAAGATAAGCCATATTCTGCACTATCCTACTGTGTGGTACTGCGTAATACTGACATTAGAAACTACTAAGTGTTGGAAATATTAGCACTTTCCTGATTAGACTAATCCACGAGTATACAGTAAGCATAGCATAAAAGGTATGCATCTCATAGCGATACCTAAGCATACTAGCACGTACAGAATATAGAAGCGAACCATCTATGAGCAGCACATATACGGCTAGTACAAGTATGAGTAAACGAGGGATGAACAGATCATACCCACCGGTTGGCCAGGCCAACGCGGCGGCGGCAGCAGCAGCCTCGGCGTAGTCCGTGGCCTTCTTCTTGGCGGCAGCATCGTCGGCCATGGTGTCGATGCAGGGGAAGTAATGGAAGCAGAGGCGAACGGAGTTGGGGACGGATCGGGAGCAGTCGCGTCGAGACGCTCCCCAAAAACCTTATTGCCGTTCTCCCGGGCAAGATCTCGAACGACAAGGTTCCGGAGGTACCCGCTCTCCCGACCAGCCGTGCACACGGACGTCGGGATGGGGTCGCCGGAGGCAGCACAGAGTGAGGAACAGTAGATGACGGCTAGGTCACGCGAGAGGGAGTGAGTGAACCGAACTAGGTCACTCCATTGGGCAGAGCCTTCTTATATAGGTCGTCGGGCAGGAAGTCGTGGGCCTGGACGGAGGCCCACGACCGAGTCGTCACACTCCCGAGAAGGGTCGCACACCCACGAACGGAGTCGACGAATCCCGGCAACGCAAGTCAGCCCACAGTCCAACGTCTCGGACAGTGACCCACCTGTTAGCGACTCGTTAATTAATCCCTGAGCGGCAAAAATAAGCTTCGGCTCGGCTCATTCCCGCAACCCGCAACCCGCAACCCGCAACCCGCGGCGCGCGCGCGTCGGGACGAGGCGGGCGGCGGAGGAGGAGGAGCGCGCGTGTACCACTCCTCTTCCCAAGCTCCCAATGGCAAGTGGTAGAGCAGCCCTTATAAAGGGGTCTCAACTCTCCTCAACTAGCAAGGTGGGACTAAACTTCCCACCACCTGCCATCTCATACATGGGCCTCAAGATTAACCAGGAATCATTGTTCATATGGGCCTAAAGCCCATCTATGATTCAACAATCGCCCACCAGATCTCGAGGCACATAAGCTTGTCAACTGTTCCAAACAATGTTTGATATATCAAAAATTTTAGTGGAGACTGTTAAGTTGAACTTCCACCTAGAGCAACAGGATTAGACTTCTTCACAACTGAACAATGGACTATGCCTTGAATTGTCAGTTTGGCGTGCAGAAGTTTCGCCTATTGTCAGCTGATACGTGGCTGCCGAAGGCTAAACCCCACGAGTGGAGCTTATTAGTCATACTCCGTACCTTCTCATGAGCTTACTAGAGATTACCCAATCTCATAGACTGCGACCAACAGTCGGGCTCACATAGGTGTGTTCCTCCAAAGAATGCTCTGTAGGTTAGCATCTTGCTTCCACAAGCTTTGGAACACATTAAGACAAAGGTCAGCCTGCCTTACAGAATTGAGAGTATTACTGCATCTCCAACGAAGTTGGTTTATAAAGGATACTCTCCTCAGTTGACCGCTGGATTGTTTTCCCAGGTCCTAATTCACGGGACCCCCATGGAAACTTACGTGGGTCTCATACCCATCTCCCTCGATGCATTTTCTACCACAATCCGTGATAGCCCTTTTGTAAAAGGGTCTGCCATATTCTTAGCCGTCTGGATATAATCCAACGCTATCACTCCGGAGTTTCTTGATTTTCTGACAGATTTCAATCTTCTTCTTATGTGCTTTGCGGATTTCATGTTGTCCTTTGAATCTCTTAGCCTTGACAATCACCGTTTGATTGTCACAGTTCATAAGGACAGCCGGCACTGGTTTATCAACCACCGGCACATCCATCAAAAGCACTCGAAGCCATTCTGCTTCGATGCATGATGTGTCTAATGCTGTGAGTTCTGCTTCCATAGTCGATCTGGTTAAGATCATCTGCTTGCAAGACTTCCAGGAAACATCACCACCACCAAGTGTGAAGACATGTCCACTTGTGGCTTTCATCTCATCAGCATCAGATATCCAATTTGAATCACTATACCCCTCAAGTACCGTCGGGTACCCAGAATAGTGAATTCCATAGTTCGCAGTACCTTGCAAATAACGCATCACTCGCTCAACAGCATGCCAATGCACATCTCCCGGATTGGAAACAAACCGGCTTAGTTTGCACACAGCAAATGAGATGTTAGGACGAGTAGCACATGCTAGGTACATCAGTGAACCAACCACTTGAGAATATCTCAATTGATCTACAGCCGTGCCTTCGAACTTTCAAATCCGCACGCTAGGATCATATGGTGTTGCAGAAGGTTTGCAGTCTGAATATCCAAAACGACTCAAAATCTTCTCAACATAGTGGGATTGCAAAAGTGTAATTCCAGCCTCATAATTTCTCAGTAGCTTGATGTTCAAGATAACATCAGCCACGCCCAGGTCTTTCATCTCAAAGTTGTGAGATAGTAAAGCCTTGACCTCCTCAATGACTTTGAGATGGGTCCCAAATATCAGTATGTCATCGACATACAAACACAGTATAACTCCTTCGCCCCCACCATAGCGATAGTATACACATTTGTCAGCTTTGCTCACAACAAAGCCAGCAGATGTCAGAGTAGTGTTGAACTTCTCATGCCATTTCTTAGGCGCTTGTTTCAGGCCATACAAAGATTTCACTAGCTTGCACACCTTTCTTTCCTGACCATTTACTACAAAGCCATCCGACTGTTGCATGTAAATTTCCTCGTCTAGCTCTCCGTTAAGGAAAGCCATCTTAACGTCCATCTGATGAACGGGAAGACCATGCGAGGCAGCCAAAGCGAGTAACACTCGAATGGTTGTCAGCCTAGCCACAGGTGAGTAAGTGTCGAAGAAATCCTCTTCTTCCTTTTGGGTATAACCGTTGGCCACAAGCCTAGCCTTGTACTTCTCAACAGTACCATCGGGCCTAAGCTTCTTCTTGAATACCCACTTGCATCCTAATGGTTGACAACCATAAGGACGATCAGTGATTTCCCATGTCCCGTTAGCCAAGATGGAGTCCATCTCGCTACCGGCCGCATCTGTCGGAGTAAATGGCCACGGGTAGCCTAACCGACTGCCCCTGGCTCTTCTGAAAAATTATCAGGCCTTTGGGCCTCCAAGCACTCCAAGCATTGGACCACCTCCCCTGGCCGGCTACCCCCGAAGCCGACTCACGGGAGGCGGCCCAGCCTCAGCAACCTCCCCCCAGGAGGTCGGCCGTAAAGGATGCCGACTCCCCAGAAGCCAGCCTCGAGGAGCGCCGACTCCAAGAAGCCGGCCAAGACCGCAACCACCAAAGCTACGCCACATAACGGCGACAAGACGGGGTGTGGCCATAGTGCGGCCCACTACCCCCGAAACCCGAGGCAGGCATGGCCACATGACGCCGTACGGGACGGCCATCTCCCGTATGGCTCGGCACTATAGCCATGCTAGCCTCGACGTCGCCCACGACGGACGCCAGTACGCCCACGGGCGGCGGGCCCCTTCAGCCAGAGAGAGACGCGGAGGCGGCCCGGCCTCCCCCAGTCGGCCAAGGGCGTAGCCAGCTCCCAGAAGCCGGCTACCCCCTCCCTCGAAGCATGCGCCCCATTAAGGAGACAAGACGAGGTAAGGCTACAGTGAGGACCCTCGAGGCGGCCCACTGTAGCCACGATTACCTCAACAACGCCCTCGTCA
Organism: Triticum aestivum; assembly: GCF_018294505.1. NCBI lineage: Eukaryota > Viridiplantae > Streptophyta > Magnoliopsida > Poales > Poaceae > Triticum > Triticum aestivum. The sequence continues at coordinate 52,792,388 of NC_057799.1, read as the reverse complement.
TCAGGGGCGAGGCTACAGTAAGCAGCCGCCGACAAGATCCTAGGCGGTGGGGCCGGCCTGTCGACCAAGAGGCCGGCAGCCGGCAGGACCCACTAGTCGGCGGGCCCCAACAACCGGCGGAGAAGCCGGCGAGCGTAGACACTGATGGCTGGGACCAGAGTCCAGCCGGATTACACTTGTACCCCCGGGGGGTAGGCCTATATAAACCCCCCGGAGCACCCATGCAAAGGGTTGGCTTCTGAGCATAGCACACACACCATAGAGAGAGAGAAGGGAGAGCTAGCCTTGTTCTTCTTCTCCCTTGAACCCAACAGCTCTAGGAGCGATTGTAGCTACTTTTACTGATCTAGTGATCATGCGGAGACCCCGCAGAGCAGGACTAGGGGTGTTATCTCCTCGGAGAGCCCCGAACCTGGGTAAGATCCGCCGGCGTGCATGTCTTCGCCTCATCCCGTTTCCAGGCACCGGCGACGTCTTATTGGCACCCACAATGATAAGCCACCCGTTGGCATATGTCGCACCAACCACCCGACATTTGGCGCCCACCGTGGGGCCAGGTGCACCGTCGTCCGGAGACCTGTTCTGGACGGGAACCCTCTTCCTCCCCCGCGAGCGCAGCCAGCCTGCTGCGCCCGATGGCGTTTGCCTCGACGCGCTGCAAGGCGTCGACGACGCCTGCGCAGCGAGCCGCCTCGCCGATCTTCTCGGCGAGACTCGCATCTCCGACGAACCTGCGTCCGACGCAGGTACAGACTACCCCGAGAGCCGCCTCGTCAGCCTCCTCGACCAGCTTCACGTCTCCAGTGAGCCTGCTGCAGACATGGAGTCGGTCGGCTCCACCAACCCGATGCTTGTCGACTCCGACACGGCATCGCTCGACGCCTACCCCTCCGACGTGGTGGTCTTCGACGATCCTCTCCCTCGAGCTGACAGCGGCAGCAGCGCTATCACCGAAGTGCTGGTCATCAGCCACGTCGCCAGCTCGGGCGAAAACGCCCACGACGCCCTGCAAGCGGCGATGCACGACCTCTCCGTCCCCATCCCGGCCGATGCCGACGCCGAGACCCTGGAGGCACGCTGCCTCGCCCTGATCGCGGAAGGCCAGAAGATAGCCTCCATGAGACGCCTCACCGAAGCCCACCAGCGCGAAGTCGACCGCGCCGCCTTCGGTACGCCGCCGCCTAGCAGCCCAAGCCGAGCCGGCTTCGTCCAGAAGCGCGGCGCGGCCGTCGCCAGCATGCTGGGGGCAGATCGCCCCGTCTACGCCACCCCGCTCGAGAATTTGCGAGCCGCCCAGGCGGCCGCAGAAGAGCTCAATGGGCTGGGAGCCGATGAGCTCCCCTACATGACAAGACGGATCCAGCAGCTGATCGACGCGGCTGCAGAACGGCACGAAGCCGGCGCCCGTGCTGATAGTCATCCCCCGCGCCGGGAGCACGCTGCAACGTCCCGCTCGCCAACTGCGAGCGGCGCACGCCAGAAGAAAGACAAGGAGCCGGCTGCCAGCTGCAGCCGGACTCGCATCACCATCGAGCGCGACGTGGAGGGCCGCCCTCGAGCAGTGGAGCACCAAGGAAATCTGCCTCCTCCTCCGCCTCGAAGAGAAAGACGTCTCACCCCGCCACCTATCACGCACCCGACTCTTGGCGACCGACTCGGCCGCCGAGAAGGAGTCAGCGAGAACGACGCCCGCCACCGGATCGACCGCCTTGCTCGATCCTTGGCGTTAGAAGAAGAAGACGATGTCGGCCCGCCATGCTTTGGCCCCCGCATCCGCGACGAGCCCTTCCCCAAAGGGTTCTCGCTCCCCAGAGACACGCCCAAGTACAACGGCTCAGTGAAGTCGGAAGATTGGATCATCGACTACTCCACGGCCGTCAGCATAGCCAACGGCAATCGGCGCGTCGCCGTGAAGTACATCCCCCTCATGCTGCAAGGCACGGCGCGCACATGGCTCAACAGCCTCAAGCCCTACAGCATCAACAGTTGGCTGGACTTCACAGAAGTCTTCGTCCGCAACTTCACCAGCACCTACAAGCAGCCTCCCAAGCCTTGCCAGCTCTCCCTCTGCGTCCAAGGGCCCAACGAGTCAACCCGCGACTACCTCACGCGGTGGGCCGAGCTCTGCAACTCCTGCGAGGGGGTGCACGAGGTCCAGGCCATCGAGTACTTCACCGCCGGGTGCCGAGAGGGCACCCTCCTCAAGCACCGACTCCTCTGCGACGAGCCGGCTACCCTCGACGAGTTGCTGGTCATCACGGATAAGTACGCCACGGCCGACTCCTCGAAGACCGAGCTCCGAGTAGATGCCTCGGGGAAGGTGATTGCTCCGGCTCCCAAGACGCCGGCTGGCGACCCCAATCGGCGCCCCTACCAGAACGATCACAAGCGCAAGGCCCCCATGCCGACTTCCACCAGTCGGCAGGTGGCCACAGTTGAAGATGAGCAGCCCGAAGAGCGGCCCACTCCCAAGAAGAAGGGTGGCAGGCCGGCTTGGCAGCCGGCTTTCTCCTACGAGCAGGCTCTTGACTCCCCCTGCAAGTTCCACAGCGGCGCGAAGCCGTCCAACCACACAACCCGAAAATGCCACTGGCTCACGTGAATCACCAAGGGCAAGGGGATGTTGCCGCCTCCGCCTCCCGGCCCGCCGCCTCCAGCCCCCCAGCAGCCGGCGGCTCGGCCGGCAGTCGGCGCCATCCAAGACGAATTCCCTGAAGAGTACGCCGCCTACGTCGTCTTCACCAGTCAAGCCGACGACAAGCGCAGTCGGCGCCGACAGCATCAAGAAGTTAATGCAGTCGCCTCTAGCACCCCCGAGTTCATGCACTGGTCAGAGAAGCCAATCAGCTGGAGCCAGGCCGACCACCCAGAGGTGATGCCCTCTGCTGGCTCCTATGCAATGGTCTTGGATGTCACCCTCGCAACAGAGAGGCGAGCTGCCCGATTTCCCGCGTCCTGATAGATGGCGGAAGCAGTATCAACATACTGTACCGCGATACCATGGAGAAGCTGAACATCAAAGCGAAGCAGCTCATGCCAAGCCGCACCGTCTTCCATGGTATCGTCCCCGGTTTGTCTTGCTCCCCAATCGGCAAGATTAAAATGGATGTTCTCTTCGGAGACAAAGATCATTTTCGCCGCGAAGCAATATGGTTCGAGGTGGTGGATTTGGAGAGCCCCTATCATGCTCTGCTTGGCCGACCTGCTCTGGCCAAGTTCATGGCTGTGCCCCACTACGCATACCTGAAGATGAAGATGCCGAGCTCGAAGGGGATCATCACAGTAGCCGGCGACTACAAGAAGTCCATCGAGTGTGCCATGGCCAGCAGCCGGCTGGCCGAGTCCCTTGTGGTGACAGAAGAGAAGAGGATGCTGGAGCGGGTTGTAGCTATGGCCGGCAAGCAGCCGGCCCTGTCCCCCAACCCCAAAGATTGTGATGCGTAGGGCTCCTTCCAGCCTGCCAAAGAGACGAAGAAGATACCTCTGGACCCGGAGAACCCGGAGAGGTTCGCTGTCATTGGGGCGAACTTGGACAGTAAATAGGAAGGCGAGCTCGTCGACTTCCTCCGTGAGAATCGAGACATTTTTGCATGGTCCCCAAAGGACATGCCGGGTGTCCCAAAGGATTTCGCCGAGCACAAATTACATGTCCGAGCTGATGCGAAGCCGATCAAGCAACCCCTCCGCCGACTGTCAGAAGAGAAGCGGAGAATCGTGGGAGAAGAGATAGCCCGGCTCCTTGCCGCTGGCTTTATCATGGAAGTGTTCTTTCCAGAGTGGCTTGCCAACCCAGTTCTGGTTCTGAAGAAGAATAACAAGTGGCGTATGTGTATAGACTACACCAGTCTGAACAAGGCCTGCCCAAAGGATCCGTTTGCTCTGCCACAGATTGACCAAGTGATAGACTCCACAGCCGGATGCGAGCTGCTGAGTTTTTTGGATGCGTACTCAGGGTACCATCAGATCAAGTTGGACCCAGCTGACCGCCTGAAGACTGCCTTCATCACACCCTTTGGAGCTTTCTGCTACCTGACTATGACATTCGGCTTGAGGAATGCCGGTGCCACTTTTCAGCGTTGCATGCAGAAATGCCTCTTGAAACAACTCGGCAGAAATGCCCACGTCTATGTAGATGACATTGTGGTGAAGACAGAGAAGCGCGGCACCCTGCTGGAAGACCTGAAAGAAACATTCGCCAACTTGCGCCGATTCCAAATCAAGCTCAACCCCGAGAAGTGTGTGTTCGGAGTACCAGCCGGCCAGTTGCTAGGTTTCCTGGTCTCCGAACGCGGCATCAAGTGCAACCCCGTCAAGATCAAGGCCATCGAGAGGATGGAGATTCCCACCAAACTTCGAGATGTGCAGAAGTTCACCAGCTGCTTAGCCTCCCTGAATCGTTTCATCAGCTGACTAGGAGAGAAGGCTCTCCCCCTGTACCGATTCATGAAGAAGTCCACTCACTTCGAGTGGAACGACCAAGCCGACCAAGCCTTCCATGAGTTGAAGACAATGCTGACCACTCCGCCTGTCCTGGCAGCGCCGACTGGAAAGGAGCCCATGCTCCTCTACATCGCCGCGACTAGCCGAGTCGTCAGTACTGTGGTTGTGGTCCAGCGCCCGGAAGAAGGCCGAGCCCAGCTAGTCCAGAGGCCGGTGTACTATCTCTGCGAAGTGCTATCCAGCTCAAAGCAAAACTACCCGCACTACCAGAAGATGTGCTATGGGGTGTACTTCGCTGCCAAGAAACTGAAGCCCTACTTCCAAGAACACCCCATCACAGTCGTGTGCACTGCCCCGCTCGCCGAGATCATAGGCAGCCGGGATGCATCCGGCCGGGTGGCTAAATGGGCCATTGCGCTGGCGCCCTACACGAGCTTCTACCAACCCCGCACCGCCATCAAGTCCCAAGCACTGGCCGACTTCCTCGCCGACTGGGCCGAGACCCAGTACCTACCGCCGGCTCCCGACTCCACCCATTGGCGGATGCACTTTGACGGGTCCAAGATGCGCACCGGCTTGGGAGCCGGCATCATCCTCACCTCTCCCAAAGGCGACAAGCTCAAGTACACGGTGCAGATCCACTTCGCCGCCTCCAACAACGTGGCTGAGTACGAGGCGCTCGTACATGGGCTCCGGCTAGCCAAAGAACTCGGCATACGCCGGATCCTGTGTTACGGCGACTCAGACTTGGTGGTCTAGCAGTCGTCTGGCGACTGGGACGCCAAGGACGCGAACATGGCGAGCTATCGATTCCTCGTCCAGCAGATCAGCGGATACTTCGAAGGGTGCGAGTTCCTTCACGTGCCAAGGGCCGACAACGACCAAGCAGATGCCCTAGCACGGATCGGCTCCACCCGACAAGCCATACCGACTGGCGTCTCCCTCCAGCGCCTCCTCAAGCCGTCCATCAAGCCATCTCCAGAGTCGGACTCCATCTTCGTACCGCCTGCGCCAGATACAGCCGGATCCGACTGGAGAAACCCCGCAGGCGGCACGGGGACTTCGACAATTGGCCCGGGGACTGCTGTAGTCGCACCCGGCCCGGAGACTTTAGAGCCCGGCCCGGGGACTGCAGCAGTCGGCCCGGAGACGGCAGCAACACAAGAAGCGGTGGCCTACTCCAACTCTACGCCACCCAACCCACCCGCCCGAGTCATGGTGGCTACACTAACAGAAGAAGAAGTCACAGCTCCGTCATGGGCCCAGCCCATCCTCAAGTTCCTAGTCAGCAGAGAGCTGCCGACTGATGAGATCTCAGCAAGATTAGTGCAACGACGAGCCGTAGCATATGCAATAATCAACAAAGAGCTTGTGAAGCGCAGCGTCACTGGAGTCTTCCAGCGTTGTGTCGAGCCAGAAAAAGGAGTGGCAATCCTCAAGGACATCCACCAAGGCGAATGCGGCCACCACGCAGCCTCAAGATCACTTGTGGCCAAGGCTTTCCGCCATGGTTTCTTCTGGCCGACTGCCTTGGAGGATGCTAAAGAGATAGTCAAGAGCTGCAGAGGATGCCAAGTTTTTAGCTCCAAGCAACACCTGCCGGCTTCTGCCCTCAAGACCATTCCCCTCACCTGGCCCTTTGCCGTCTGGGGACTGGACATGGTGGGCCCTTTCAAGACAGCCCGAGGCGGCTTGACACATCTACTTGTCGCTGTGGATAAGTTCACAAAGTGGATCAAAGCAAAGCCGATTAAGAAGCTGAACGGGCCGACTACCGTGACATTCATCACTGACATCACTACTCGCTACGGCGTGCCGCACAGCATCATCACCGACAACGACACGAACTTCGCCAAAGGAGCACTGGCACGTTTCTGCGCGACGCAGGGCACCCGACTGGACTTAGCGTCCGTTGCCCACCCGCAGTCAAACGGCCAGGTCGAGCGAGCAAATGGACTCATCCTCTCCGGCATCAAGCCCCGACTGGTTGTACCACTAGAGCGATCGGCCGGCTGCTGGCTCGATGAGCTGCCGGCTGTCCTCTGGAGTCTGCGCACTACACCTAACAAGTCAACCGGCTTTACTCCATTTTTTCTCGTGTACGGTGCCGAGGCTGTCATCCCAACAGACATCGAGTTCGACTCGCCTCAGATCACCATGTACACGGAGGAGGAGGCCAAAGAAGCAAGAGAAGACGGCGTGGACTTACTGGAAGAAGGCCGGCTGTTAGCACTCAGCCGGTCCGCCATCTACCAGCAAGGGCTGCGCCGCTACCACAATCGCAAGGTCAAGCCAAGATCCTTTCAAGAGGGCGACCTTGTGCTCCGGCTGATCCAGCGAACAGCCGGCCAGCACAAGCTCTCGGCTCCTTGGGAAGGCCCCTTCGTCGTCAGCAAGGCACTCGGCAACGACTCCTACTACTTGATCGACGCACAAAAACCAAGAGCACGCAAGAGAGATGACTCCGGCAAGGAGTCGGAGCGACCATGGAACGCGAACCTCCTGAGAAGATTTTACAGTTAAAAGCAGTATGTATCATGCTACCCTTTTTGTATTAAGCACGAACCAACAGGCCCCCCAAACAATACTCGGGGACTGCCTTTATCTATCTATGAATATCGAGTGTCATATCCATGAATGTATTATTACATTTGATTTCTTGTCTGGCACCGGGTTCGACTAGTCGGCCCGGGGACTGGCCGCTTTAAGCTATATTAAAAGTTCTACCTGAAGTCAGACAAGTAGTGTGCCGGCTTCCAAGTCCTCTCTTGTTGAAAGTCGCAGCTCGAAGAACCGACTGCCGACTTGCAAGAGGCAAGGCAGAAAGGATGCCCACACGAAAAACGGCTAAGGAACAACGAACTTATATAGCAGAAAGACGGCCTCCAAACACGCCTGCCGGCTGTCAGAACAGCCGGCTGGCCGGCTTCCTAAACACTTAGCTTTAGTCCAGCAAAGCTAGAGTACTTCCCCCCCCAATTGGCCAAGCACTCCTCCAGCTACAGATTGCAGAGCAACTGTTGGACTGGGGAGGCGGCAACCAAGGGAGGGCGGCAAAGGAAACAACGGAAGGATAAAAAGCAAAGTACGAGGAAAAGCCAAATGCATGCATAAGTTATATATACATATAAGGCCCCCAATAGGCTGGCCATCAACATGGTTCGAATACACCCCCAGTGGGTGGAATTGTGCAGACTTAACAAAGTATTGTTCCAAAAGTAACAGGACAAAAAAATAAAAGACGGCAGACTAGACTAAGGAGCGGTGCGGGGGCCGGGCTGGTCGGTGAAGGCGGCCTCGCCGGCTGAAGGAGTGGCCGCCTAGCGGGTCTCGGCTTGATCATCACCAGCGGCAGGCGACGCACTCGCGCGCAACGTGGTGCTGGAGGTGCGGTCAGGCTGAGGCTGGCCGGCTGCTCCACCAGCCGGCTCGGCGTCTTCACCCTCCTCCTCCTCTTCTTGACCCTCGTCGCTGGAGTCGATCTCCTCCGCCGAGTCTTCATCGTCTGCCGGGTTCAGCCCGAACCACTCCTCCAGCTGGGCGACACCGTTGTCGTCTACCTCGGGGGCGAAGACGCTGGTGTCGGTGTAGTCGGCGATCGCCGAAGCCCGCCGGATGATAGCCGGCCGCGCCGGCTCCAGCTCCGTGTCGGCTTGCTGCCGCCAGGTAGCCAGCTGATCCAGGCTCAGGCCGGGATACCAGGCCTTGACGAACTCCAGCGCCCGCCTGGCGCCGGAGCGAGCCGCCGAGGCCTTCCAAGCTTCGAAGCGGCCGACTGCCACCTCCAGCCAGTCGGCAGTCCGACTGGGGGTGCGAGGAACCACTTGGCTGGGCCCGAGGGCGGCCAAGACTTGCGCCCCGGCACGCTGAAGCCGGCGGAGCAGTCGGTGAACCGGCTGGATGCAGGCCTGGATCGCCAAGAGCTGCTCCTCCAGCGAACGGCCAGCGGTTGGCGAAATCTCGAAGCCAGAATGCCTCCGCGCCTGGCGGCGGGCCTCGATGGTCTGGTTGGCGGCGGTAGAATAGCCAGGGAAATATTCTGCGCAAGAAAGAAGAAGAAAAGAAGAAAAGAGCACCAAGTCAGAAAACGAGCCGCTGCAAAGTCGGAAGAAGAAGAAGAACAGTAAGAAGTCGTCAAGGAAGATCCGACCCGACTGCTCAGCAGTCGGCCCGAATCTCGGGGACTACACCCAGTGGGTGCGCTGACGCGCCCCCACATGAGATAAAGAACAAAGCACGTACCTCAGCTCTCAGTAAGGTCGGCGGTCTTCTGGGTCAGCTCCCGAGTCTGGGAGTTGAAGGCGGCCGCATGAAGATTGTGGTAGTCCTGCAAGATAGACAGAAGATCGAAGTAAGAACAAGAATAGCAAAGACAAATCCACTAAGAAGTTCCAAGCCGCCTGCTCAGCAGCCGACTCGGAACTCGGGGACTACACCCAGTGGATGCGCTGACGCGCCCCAACGGAAGAAATTAAGATCAAGAAGAAGCTAGATGGAAAGACTAACCCGGATGGCCGCCCGCGTCGCAAGGAACTCGTCGGTGAACTGCCTCAGCGCCGTCGCCTGGGCCTGGATCCGGGTCCGGACGTCCTGCGCGGCCACGTTCATCACGGCCGTCCCTCCGCCTGGCGTCCACCCCGAGGTAGCGCTGGCCACCTCCACATCCTGGGCCGACGAGCTGGAACCCACGGCCGGCTGCGGCTCCGACGCGGCCTTCTGTGGCTCCGACGCAGCCTTCCCCGCACGATGGCTCGGTGGCATCCGGACCGCCATCTCAGTCCTCACGGCCGGCTCGCCCCCCGCCGACTGCGCAGGCGGCAGATCAGGCCGGCCGCCTTGAGCCACCCCAGTTGGCGGGGTCGGCACCGGCGCCCTCTCCAGGACGACGACGTCGTCGTCCCTCTCCAGCCCTGGCTGGCCGCCGCTGGCCCCTTCTGGCGAGGGCTCCATGGCCCCAGGCGCTACGACGCGCAGCGGGGTGACCATCAAGACCTCCTCCTCCGCCGCCGCAGCTGCAGCCTCTGCTTGGGCTTTCGCTGCGGCGTCGGCGAGCGCCTTCGCCGCCTCCTCCTCCTGCGCCGCCTGGGCGGCGGCCGCCTTCCGTGCCTCCGCCTCTCGCGCCTCCCGCTCCTCCCGCGCCTCCCGCGCGTTCCGTTCTGCCGCTTCCTGAAGGTCGGCACGGGGGTCCACGCGGCAAGTGGTGCTCCTAGATCCCCTCGGCGACTCGACGACGGATGCGGCAGCCGCCCGCTCAAGCGACAACGGAGCTCTGATCGTTTGGAGAAAAAGACAAGGGTTCAGGAACCACCAGAGAAAAGAAAGAAAAAAGAGTACACAAAAGAATTCGGACTTACGCCGACACGGTCTGCGGTTGCTTCACCGTCTTGCGGAAGCGAGCCGCCTTCGCGGCCGCCTCCTCCCACCTGATTGCTGCCGCCCCACCCCTGGGTTTCTTCGTCCGACTGCCGAACAAACCCTGGGCGGCGCGATGCTTCTGCCCTCCGCCCCGAGCAGGCGGTGCAGCAGAGGAACCCGCGCCGCGTCCAGACGCCGGCCGGCGGCGCGGGGCGACTTCGGCCTCATCGTCGTCCGGCTAGTCGTCGAAGGTGACTCCATGCCCGGAGCCGCCTGCTTCGCCGCCGGCTTGGCCACCACCCAGCTCGATGTTATCGTCCATAGCGGCCGCCCCCAGGTCGGGGTCCTCCAGATCGTGTTCCGTCCGGTCGGGGACGAATCGACGCTCCGCGTCTGACCCGCCGGCCGGCCGAAGAAGAGGGCTCGGTCGAAAAACAAGCCGACTAAGTTAGAGTCGGCCAAGAGGAACTCGGCAACAAAGTTAAGAGAGAAAGAAGAGACAAGGAGAGCATACCGTGGGCGGTGGATTGGCTCGGCTGTATGGCTCCTTGCCGAACTGCCACTCTTCAAAGAATTTGCAGTTCGCGAGGTAGTTCACCATATAGGCGACCTCCTCGCGCGGCATGTCCTTGGTGCACATCCGGCTCGGATCGAGCTGGCCGCTCATCTTACAGATCAGATGAGGACGACTCTGGAGCGGAAGAACCCGGCGCGTGACGAAGGCGGCCAGCAGGTCGGGTCCCGTCAAGCCCTCCGACTGGGTCATCGCTCGCACTCGGGCGACGGCTGCGGACCCAGCCGGCGTCAGAGTCACGGCCCGGAAGGACCACTGGGGCCGCCTGCCCGCCGGTGGGCCGGCTACGTAAGCCGGCAGGTTGATGTAGTCGCCCCGTGGGGCGATGTTCCGCACGTAGAAGTACGACTTTTGCCACTTCTTCACCGATTGGATCAGCGTGATGACGAGGAAGGGGTTGTCGGCGACCGACCTCCGCGACGCGATGAAGGCGCCAGTCTGAGCCGGCACGCCCTACATGCGCGTGCCCAGCTTGGACTGGAAGAACTCCCCCCAGAGCTCGAGGGTAGGGAGGACGCCGAGGTAGCCTTCGCACAGGGTGACGAAGGCAGACAGCAGCACCACCGCGTTTGGGGTGAGGTGGTGCGGCTGGAGCTGGTAGAAATCGAGCCAGGAGCGGAAGAAGGCGCTCACGGGCAGGCCGATGCCGCGCAAGAAATGCGAGCGGAAGACCACCCGCTCGCCCTCCCGCGGCTCCGGCGTAATTTCCCTCGCCGACGCGAGATGGACCTCCACCTTATCCGCGCCGGGCAGCCGCCGCGTCTGGCGGAGGAACTCGACGTGATCCTCGTGAACGTTGGAGCCGTCCCAATCCCCGCGGGAGGCATGGCGAAAACGAGCGCGGCGGTGGAGGAACGTGTGGTGGAAGAGCGCGGCGGCGAGGCGCTGTCGCAAGAAACGGCAAGAGAAAGAAGATGGTGGAAGGAGGAGGAGCGTGCGAGAGCCTGCCGCCCTCCATCTCCCCCTACTTATAGCTTCGCGAGGCGAGGCCGGGGAGGCCGGACGTGGGGGAGACGTGGGATTAACTGCACCCATTCCCCCCATGCCTCGCGATTATTACGCCCTAAAGGCGAGCCGAAACTGCCGCAAGGAGACGTGCGGGCGGTTTCGGGATGGAGAGAATCCGTGCCTGGGCCCGGGCGTGGACGTGGTGGGCCCCCGTCTTGCGGCAACGTCTCGTCGCGCGCGTGGGCTGGCAGGCTTTCCGGCCAAGAGGGGCCACGTGGTTCGCAGACGGCAAGTGGCCGGCCCGCGGCCCGGTGCACGCACTGGCGAGCTCCCGCCCTCCGACTCCGGAGTTTTCGACCAAGGCGGCACGCCTAACCAAAGCCGGCTCCCAGCTGCCGGCTTGTCAAGATAGGAAGCTGATCGACCTTCTCAACTCCTACCCAACCTCGAAACCCAATCAGCTTCGAGGACTACTGTCGGAGTAAATGGCCACGGGTAGCCTAACCGACTGCCCGTGGCTCTTCTGAAAAATTATCAGGCCTTTGGGCCTCCAAGCACTCCAAGCATTGGACCACCTCCCCTGGCCGGCTACCCCCGAAGCCGACTCACGGGAGGCGGCCCAGCCTCAGCAACCTCCCCCCCAGGAGGTCGGCCGTAAAGGATGCCGACTCCCCAGAAGCCGGCCTCGAGGAGCGCCGACTCCAAGAAGCCGGCCAAGACCGCAACCACCAAAGCTACGCCACATAACGGCGACAAGACGGGGTGTGGCCACAGTGCGGCCCACTACCCCTGAAACCCGAGGCAGGCATGGCCACAGGACGCCGTACGGGACGGCCATCTCCCGTATGGCTCGGCACTATAGCCATGCTAGCCTCGACGTCGCCCACGACGGACGCCAGTACGGCCCACGGGCGGCGGGCCCCTTCAGCCAGAGAGAGACGCGGAGGCGGCCCGGCCTCCCCCAGTCGGCCAAGGGCGTAGCCAGCTCCCAGAAGCCGGCTACCCCCTCCCTCGAAGCATGCGCCCCATTAAGGAGACAAGACGAGGTAAGGCTACAGTGAGGACCCTCGAGGCGGCCCACTGTAGCCACGATTACCTAACAACGCCCTCGTCATCAGGGGCGAGGCTACAGTAAGCAGCCGCCGACAAGATCCTAGGCGGTGGGGCCGGCCTGTCGACCAAGAGGCCGGCAGCCGGCAGGACCCACCAGTCGGCGGGCCCCAACAACCGGCGGAGAAGCCGGCGAGCGTAGACACTGATGGCTGGGACCAGAGTCCAGCCGGATTACACTTGTACCCCCGGGGGGTAGGCCTATATAAACCCCCCGGAGCACCCATGCAAAGGGTTGGCTTCTGAGCATAGCACACACACCATAGAGAGAGAGAAGGGAGAGCTAGCCTTGTTCTTCTTCTCCCTTGAACCCAACAGCTCTAGGAGCGATTGTAGCTACTTTTACTGATCTAGTGATCATGCGGAGACCCCGCAGAGCAGGACTAGGGGTGTTATCTCCTCGGAGAGCCCCGAACCTAGGTAAGATCCGCCGGCGTGCATGTCTTCGCCTCATCCCGTTTCCAGGCACCGGCGACGTCTTATTGGCACCCACAATGATAAGCCACCCGTTGGCATATGTCGCACCAACCACCCGACAACATCCTTCCAGTAGTCAGCATCAGGAGATGCATAAGCTTCTGAAATGGAAGTGGGAGTGTCATCATCCACGAGGTAAACGAGGAAATCATCACCAAAAGACTTTGCAGTCCTTTGTCTCTTGCTCCTAACAGGAGCTTCCTCGTCATCCTCCGTGGAACTCTCATCACTTTTATGTTCATAATATTCCATTGGAATGGCAGGTTCAGGAGTCTCATCAGATTCTAGTCTAGAAATGCTTTGCATATCTCTCATAGGGAAAATTGAAGGAAATATGCCCTAGAGGCAATAATAGAGTTATTATTTATTTCCTTATATCATGATAAATTTTTATTATTCATGCTAGAATTGTATTAACCGAAAACATAATACATGTGTGAATAAATAGCCAAACATAGTGTCACTAGTATGCCTCTACTTGACTAGCTCGTTGATCAAAGATGGTTGAGTTTCCTAACTATAGACATGAGTTGTCATTTGATTAAACGGAATCACATAATTAGGAGAATGATGTGATTGACTTGACCCATTCCGTTAGCTTAGCACTTGATCGTTCAGTATGTTGCTATTGCTTTCTTCATGACTTATACATGTTCCTATGACTATGAGATTATGCAACTCCCGTTTACCGGAGGAACACTTTGTGTGCTACCAAACATCACAACGTAACTGGGTGATTATAAAGGTGCTCTACAGGTTTCTCCGAAGGTACTTGTTGAGTTGGCGTATTTTGAGATTAGGATTTGTCACTCCGATTGTCGGAGAGGTATCTCTGGGCCCTCTCGGTAATGCACATCACTATAAGCCTTGCAAGCAATGTGACTAATGAGTTAGTTGCGGGATGATGCATTACATAATGAGTAAAGAGACCTGCCGGTAATGAGATTGAACTAGGTATTGAGATACTGACGATCGAATCTCGGGCAAGTAACATATCGAGGACAAAGGGAACAACGTATGTTGTTATGCGGTTTGACCGATAAAGATCTTCGTAGAATATGTGGGAACCAATATGAGCATCCAGGTTCCGCTATTGGTTATTGACCGGAGACGTGTCTCGGTCATGTCTACATAGTTCTCGAACCCGTAGGGTCCGCACGCTTAAAGTTTGGTGACGATCGGTATTATGAATTTTGTGTTTTGATGTACCGAAGGTAGTTCTGAGTCCCGGATATGATCACGGACATGATGAGGAGTCTCAAAATGGTTGAGACGTAAAGATCGATATATTGGACGACTATGTTCGGACACCGGAAGTGTTTCAGGAGGTTTCGGACATTTACCGGAGTACCGGGGGGTTACCGGAACCCCCCGGGGAGTATATTGGGCCTAATGGGCCTTAGTGGGAGAAGAGGAGGGGCGGCTAGGGCTGCCGCGCAGCCCCTCCCCCTCTAGTCTGAATTGGACAAGGAGGGGGGCGGCGCCCCCCTTTTTCCTTCTCCTCCTCTCTCCCTTCCTTCCCTTCTCCTACTCCAACAAGGAAAGGAGGAGTCCTACTCCCGGTGGGAGTAGGACTCCCCCCTTGGCGCGCCCTCCTTGGCCGGCCGTCTCTCCCCCTTGCTCCTTTATATACGGGGGCAGGGGGCACCTCTAGACAGAACAATTGATCTCTTGATCTCTTAGCCGTGTGCGGTGCCCCTCCACCATATTCCACCTCGGTCATATCGTAGTGGTGCTTAGGCGAAGCCCTGCATCGGTAGCAACATCATCACCGTCATCACGCCGTCGTGCTGACGGAACTCTCCCGTGAAGCCCTGCTGGATCGGAGTTTGCGGGACGTCATCGAGCTGAACGTGTGCTGAACTCGGAGGTGCCGTACGTTCGGTACTTGGATCGGTCGGATCATGAAGACGTACGACTACATCAACCGCGTTGTGCTAACGCTTTCGCTTTCGGTCTACGAGGGTACGTGGACAACACTCTCCCCTCTCGTTGCTATGCATCACCATGATCTTGCATGTGCGTAGGATTTTTTTTGAAATTACTACGTTCCCCAACAGTGGCATCCGAGCCAGGTTTATGCGTAGATGTTATATGCGCGAGTAGAACACAATGATTTGTGGGCGATAAAAGTCATACTGCTTACCAGCATGTCATAGTTTGGTTCGGCGGTATTGTTGGATGAAGCGGTCCAGACCGACATTACGCGTACGCTTACGCGAGACTGGTTCTACCGACGTGCTTTGCACATAGGTGGCTGGCGGGTGTCTGTTTCTCCAACTTTAGTTGAACCGACTGTGGCTACGTCCGGTCCTTGTGAAGGTTAAAACAACACTAACTTGACGAACTATCGTTGTGGTTTTGATGCGTAGGTAAGAACGGTTCTTGCTCAGCCCGTAGCAGCCACGTAAAACTTGCAACCACAAAGTAGAGGACGTCTAACTTGTTTTTGCAGGGCATGTTGTGATGTGATATGGTCAAGGCATGATGCTATATTTTAGTGTATGAGATGATCATGTTTTGTAACCAAGTTATCGGCAACTGGCAGGAGCCATATGGTTGTCGCTTTATTGTATGCAATGCAATCGCCCTGTAATTGCTTTAGTTTATCACTAAGCGGTAGCGATAGTCGTAGAAGCAATAGTTGGCGAGACGACAACGATGCTACGATGGAGATCAAGGTGTCGCGCCGGTGACGATGGTGATCATGACGGTGCCTCGGAGATGGAGATCACAAGCACAAGATGATGATGGCCATATCATATCACTTATATTGATTGCATGTGATGCTTATCCTTTATGCATCTTATTTTGCTTTGATTGACGGTAGCATTATAACATGATCTCTCACTAAATTTCAAGATAAAAGTGTTCTCCCTAAGTATGCACCGTTGCCAAAGTTCGTCATGCCGAGACACCACGTGATGATCGGGTGTGATAAGCTCTACGTTCATCTACAACGGGTGCAAGTCAGTTTTGCACACGCAGAATACCCGGGTTAAACTTGACGAGCCTAGCATATGCAGATATGGCCTCGGAACACTGAGACCGAAAGGTCGAGCGTGAATCATATAGTAGATATGATCAACATAGTGATGTTCACCATTCAAAACTACTCCATCTCACGTGATGATCGGACATGGTTTAGTTGATTTGGATCACGTGATCACTTAGATGATTAGAGGGATGTCTATCTAAGTGGGAGTTCTTAAGTAATATGATTAATTGAACTTAAATTTATCATGAACTTAGTACCTGATAGTATTTTGCTTGTCTATGTTGATTGTAGATAGATGGCCCGTGCTGTTGTTCCGTTGAATTTTAATGCGTTCCTTGAGAAAGCAAAGTTGAAAGATGATGGTAGCAATTACACGGACTGGGTCCGTAACTTGAGGATTATCCTCATTGCTGCATAGAAGAATTACGTCCTGGAAGCACCGCTGGGTGCCAGGCCTGCTGCAGATGCAACTGACGACGTTAAGAACGTCTGGCAGAGCAAAGCTGATGACTACTTGATAGTTCAGTGTGCCATGCTTTACGGCTTAGAACCGGGACTTCAACAACGTTTTGAACGTCATGGAGCATATGAGATGTTCCAGGAGTTGAAGTTAATATTTCAAGCAAATGCCCAGATTAAGAGATATGAAGTCTCCAATAAGTTCTATAGCTGTAAGATGGAGGAGAATAGTTCTGTCAGTGAACATATACTCAAAATGTTTGGGTATAACAATCACTTGATTCAGCTGGGAGTTAATCTTCCGGATGATAGTGTCATTGACATAATTCTTCAATCACTGCCACCAAGCTACAAGAGCTTCGTGCAAGGGATGGATAAGACAATTCCCGAGCTCTTCGCAATGCTAAAAGCTGCAGAGGTAGAAATCAAGAAGGAGCATCAAGTGTTGATGGTCAACAAGACCACCAGTTTCAAGAAAAAGGGTAAAGGGAAGAAGAAGGGGAACTTTAAGAAGAACAACAAACAAGTTGCTGCTCAGGAGAAGAAACCCAAGTCTGGACCTAAGCCTGAGACTGAGTGCTTCTACTTCAAACAGACTGGTCACTGGAAGCGGAACTGCCCCAAGTATTTGGCGGATAAGAAGGATGGAAAGGTGAACAAAGGTATATGTGATATACATGTTATTGATGTGTACCTTACTAGATGTCGCAGTAACACCTGGGTATTTGATACTAGTTCTGTTCCTAATATTAGCAACTCAAAACAGGGACTACGGATTAAGCGAAGACTGGCTAAGGACGAGGTGACGATTCGCGTGGGAAATGGTTCCAAAGTCGATGTGATCGCCGTCGGCACGCTACCTCTACATCTACCTTCGGGATTTGTTTTTGACCTAAATAATTGTTATTTGGTGCCAGCGTTAAGCATGAACATTATATCTGGATCTTGTTTGATGCGAGACGGTTATTCATTTAAATCTGAGAATAATGGTTGTTCTATTTGTATGAGTAATATCTTTTATGGTCATGCACCCTTGAAGAGTGGTCTATTTTTGTTGAATCTCGATAGTAGTGATACACATATTCATAATGTTGAAGCCAAAAGATGCAGAGTTTATAATGATAGTGCAACTTATTTGTGGCACTGCCGTTGTGGTCATATTGGTGTAAAGCGCATGAAGAAACTCCATACGGATGGACTTTTGGAATCACTTGATTATGAATCACTTGGTACTTGCGAACCTTGCCTTATGGGCAAGATGACTAAAACGCCGTTCTCCGGAACAATGGAGCGAGCAACAGATTTGTTGGAGATCATACATACTGATGTATGTGGTCCGATGATTGTTGAGGCTTGCGGCGGGTATCGTTATTTTCTCACCTTCACAAATGATTTGAGTAGATATGGGTATATCTACTTAATGAAACATAAGTCTGAAACATTTGAAAAGTTCAAAGAATTTCAGAGTGAAGTGGAAAATCATCGTAACAAGAAAATAAAGTTTCTACGATCTGATCGTGGAGGAGAATATTTGGTCTACATTTGAAACAATGCGGAATAGTTTCGCAACTCACGCCACCCGGAACACCACAACGTAATGGTGTGTCCGAATGTCGTAATCGTACTTTACTAGATATGGTGCGATCTATGATGTCTCTAACTGATTTACCGCTATCGTTTTGGGGTTATGCTTTAGAGACGGCTGCATTCACGTTAAATAGGGCACCATCAAAATCCGTTGAGACGACGCCTTATGAACTGTGGTTTGGCAAGAAACCAAAGTTGTCGTTTCTTAAAGTTTGGGGCTGCGATGCATATGTGAAAAAGCTTCAACCTGATAATCTCGAACCCAAATCGGAGAAATGTGTCTTCATAGGATACCCAAAGGAAACTGTTGGGCACACCTTCTATCACAGATCCGAAGGCAAGACATTCGTTGCTAAAAATGGTTCCTTTCTAGAGAAGGAGTTTCTCTCGAAAGAAGTGAGTGGGAGAAAAGTAGAACTTGATGAGGTAACTGTACTGTCGGGTGGTTGGTGCGACATATGCCAAGGGATGGCTTATCATTGTGGGAGCCAATAAAACGTCGCCGGTGCCTGGAAACGGGATGAGGCGAAGACATGCACGCCGGCGGATCTTACCCAGGTTCGGGGCTCTCCGAGGAGATAACACCCCTAGTCCTGCTCTGCGGGGTCTCCGCATGATCTCTAGATCGATGAAAGGTAGCTACAATCGCTCCTAGAGCTATTGGGATCAAGGGAGAAGAAGAACAAGGCTAGCTCTTGCTTCTCTCTATCTATGGTGTGTGTGTGCTATGCTTAGAAGGCAACTCTATGCTCAGAGGCCAACTATTCTCAGAGTCCAACCCTTTGCATGGGTGCTCCGGGGGGTTTATATAGGCCTACCCCCCGGGGGTACAATGGTAATCCGGCTGGGCTTTGGTCCCAGCCGTCAGTGTCTACGCTCGCCGGCTTCTCCGCCGGCTGGTGGGTCCCGCCGGCTGGTGGGTCCCGCCGGCTGCCGGCTACTTGGTCGACAGGCCGGCCCCACCGCCTAGGGTCTTGTCGGCGGCTGCTTACTGTTGCCTCGCCTGTGATGACGAGGGCTTTGTCGAGGTAAGCGTGGCTACAGTGGGCCGCCTCGGGGGCTATCACTGTAGCCTTACCTCGTCTTGTCTTCTTAATGGGGCTCCTGCTTCGAGGAAGGGAGTAGCCGGCTTCTGGAGGCCGGCTACGCTCTTGGCCGACTGGGAAAGGCTGGGCCGCCTTCACGCCTCTCTCTGGCTGAAGGGGCCCGCTGCCCGCGGGCCGTACGGGAGTCGGTCGTGGGTGACGTCGAGGCTAGCATGGCTACAGTGCCGAGCCGCACGGGAGATAGCCGTCCCGTACGGCCTCCTGTAGCCATGCCCGCCTCGGGCTTCGGGGGTAGTGGGCCGCACTGTGGCCACGCCCCATCGTGTCGCCGTTATGTGGGAGTGGTTTGGAGTGGTTGTGGTCTCGGCCGGCTCCTAGGAGTCGGCGTCCTTCTTGGCCGGCTTCTTGGAGTCGGCCACCCCGTAGTCGTCCTGGGGAGGAGTTGGTGAGGCTGGGTCGCCCTCCGGGAGTCGGCTTCAGAGGTAGCCGGCCAGGGAAGGCGGCCCAATGCTCGGAGTGCTTGGAGGCCCGAAGGCCTGATAATTTTTTCAGAAGAACCAGGGGCAGTCGGTTAGGCTACCCGTGGCCATTTACTCCGACAGTAGTCCCCGAAGCTGATTGGGCTTCGAGGTGGAGTAGGGGTTGAGAAGCTCGATCAGCTTCCTATTGTGACAAGCCGGCAGCTGGGAGCCGGCCTTGGTCAGGCGCGCCGCCTGAGTCGAAATCTTCTGGAGTCGGAGGGCGGGAGCCCGCTAGCGCGCGCTCCGGGCCGCGGGCCGGCCACCGGCCGTCTGCGAACCACGTGGCCGGAAAGCCTGCCAGCCCACGCGCGTGATGGGACGTCGCCGCAGGGAGGGGGCCCGCCACGTCCGCACCCCGGCCCAGGCGCGGATCCTTTGTATCCCGAAACCGCCCGCACGTTCCGTGCGGCAGTTTCGGCTCGCATTTATGCGCAATAATCGCGAGACGTGGGGGGAGTGGGCGCAGTTAATCCCACGTCTCCCCCCCGCGTCTGGCCTCTTCGGCCTCGTGAGGCTATAAGTAGGGGGAGGTGGAGGGCGGCAGGCCCTCGCACGCTCCTCCTACTTCCACCGTCTTCTTCGCTCGCCCGTTCTCGCGACAGCGCCTCGCCGCCGCGCTCTTCCACCGCACGCTCCTCCGCCGCCGTGCTAGCTTTCGCCATGCCTCCCACCGTAGAGCAGCTTGGCGGGGATTGGGACGGGTCCAACGTCCATGACGACCACGTCGACTTCCTCCGTGACACACGGCGGCTGCCCACCGCGGACAAAGTGGAGGTCCGCCTCGCGCCGGCGAAGGAAATCAGGCCGGCGCCGCAGGAGGGCGAGCGGGTGGTCTTCCGCTCGCATTTCTTGCGCGGCTTCGGCCTGCCAGTGAGCGCCTTCTTCCGCTCCTGGCTCGAATTCTATCAGCTCCAGCCGCACCATCTCACCCCCAACGCGGTGGTGCTGCTGTCCGCCTTCGTCACCCTGTGCGAGGGCTATCTCGGCGTCCTCCCCACCCTTGAGCTCTGGGGGGAGTCCTTCCAGTCGAAGCTGGGAACGCGCACTAAGGGCGTGCCGGCTCATACTGGCGCCTTCATCGCGTCGCGGAGATCGGCTGCCGACAACCCCTTTCCCGTCATCACGCTGATCCAATCGGTGAAGAAGTGGCAGAAGTCGTACTTCTACGTGCGGAACATCGCTCCGTGGGGCGACTACATCAACCTGCCGGCTTACGTAGCCGGCCCACCGGTGGGCAGGCTGCCCCAGTGGTCCTTCCGGGCGGTGACGCTGTCGCAGGCTGGAAACGCCGCCATCGCCCGACTGCGGGTGATGGTCCAGTCGGAGGGCCTAACGGGGCCCGATCTTCTGGCTGCGTTCGTCACGCGCCGGGTTCTTCCGCTCCAGAGCCGGCCTCATCTGATCTGTCAGATGAGCGGCCAGCTCGATTGGAGCCGAATGTGCACCAAGGAGATGCCGCGCCATGAGGTCGCCTACATGGTGAACTACCTTCCAAACTGCCAACTCACTGAAGAGTGGCAGTTCGGCAAGGAGCCATATAGCCGAGCCAATCCTCCGCCTACGGTATGCTCCCCTTGTCTCTTTTTCTCTCTCTCTCAGCCTTGTTGCCGAGCATCTCTTGGCCGACTCTGAGTTGGTCGGCTTGTTCTTCGACAGAGCCCTCTGCTTCGGCCGGCCAGCGGGTCAGACGCGGAGCGCCGCTTCGTCCCCGACCAGACCGAACACGACCTGGAGGACCCCGACCTGGGGCGGTCCATATGGACGACGCCGTCGAGCCGGGCGGTGGCCAAGCCGGCGGCGAAGCAGGCGGCTCCGGGTTCACTGCTACCTTTGACGACTGGCCGGACGAGGATGAAGCCGAAGCTGTCCCGCGCCGCCAACCGGCATCTGGACGCGGCGCAGGCTCTTCCGCCGCGCAGCCTGCTCGGGGTGGAGGGCAGAAGCGTCGCGCCGCCCAGGGTCTATTCGGCAGCCGAACGAAGAAGCCCAGGGGCGGGGCGGCAGCCACCAGGCGGGAAGAGGCGGCCGCGAAGGCGGCTCATTTCCGCAAAGTGGTGAAGCAACCGCAGACCGTGTCGGCGTAAGTTCTCTTTCTCTGTGTGCTCTCTTTCTTTCTTTCTTTCTTTGGTGGTTCTTGAACTCTCGTCTTTTTCTTCAACGATCAGAGCTCCGTTGTCACTTGAGCGGGCGGCTGCCGGCTCCGTCGTCGAGTCGCCAAGGGGCTCTGGGAGCACCACCCGCCGCGTGGACCCCCGCGCCGACCTCCAGGAGGCGACGGAAAGGAACGCGCGGGAGGCGCGGGAGGAGCAGGAGGCACGGGAGGCGGAGGCACGGAAGGCAGCCGCCGCCCAGGCGGCACGGGAGGAGGAGGCGGCGAAGGCACTCGCCGAGGCCGCAGCCAGGGCCCAGGCAGAAGCCGAGGCCGCGGCGGCGGCGGGGGAGGTTTTGATGGTCACCCCGCTGCGCGTCATGGCGCCTGGGGGCATGGAGCCCTCGCCAGGGGGAGCCAGCGGCGACCAGCCAGGGCTGGGGGGAAGCGGCGACGACGTCATCATCTTGGAGAAGGCGCCGGAGCCGACCCCGCCAACTGGAGCGGCCCAAGGCGGCCGGCCTGATCCGCCGCCTGCACAGTCGGCGGAGGGCGAGCCGGCCGCGAGGGCTGAGGTGGCGGTCCGGGTGCCGCCGAGCCGGCACGCCGGGAAGGCCGCGTCGGAGCCATAGAAGGCTTCGTCGGAGCCACAGCCGGCCGTGGGCTCCAGCTCGTCGGCCCAAGATGCGGATGCGGCCAGCGCTACCTCGGGGTGGACACCAGGCGGAGGGACGGCCGTGGTGAACGTGGCTGCACAAGACGTCCGGACCCGGCTCCAAGGCCAAGCCGCGGCGCTGAGGCAGTTCACCGACGAGTTCCTCGCAACGCGGGCGGCCATCCGGGTTAGTATTCCTATCTCGTTCTTTCTTGATCTTGATTTCTCTTCTTGATCTTGATTTCTTCCGTGGGGGCGCGTCAGCGCACCCACTGGGTGTAGTCCCCGAGTTCCGAGTCGGCTGCTGAGCAGGCGGCTTGGAACTTCTTGGAGGTTATGTCTTTGCTGTTTTTGTTCTCACTTCGGTCTTCTGCCCATCTTGCAGGACTACCACAACCTTCGAGCGGCCGCCTTCAACTCCCAGGCTCGGGAGCTGACTCAGAAGACCGCCGACCTTACTGAGAGCCGAGGTACGTGACTTGATCTTTATCTCATGTGGGGGCGCGTCAGCGCACCCACTGGGTGTAGTCCCCGAGATTCGGGCCGACTGCTGAGCAGTCGGGTCGGATCTTCCTTGACGACTTCTTACTATTCTTCTTCTTCTTCCGACTTTGCAGCGGCCAACGCCAGTCTGAGGGCACAGCTGGGGGAGTCCCAGACTGCTCTTCGTGCCAAGGATGCCGAGCTCGCCGCCTTGGTGCAGGAGCGCGACCGCCTGGTCAAGAAGCTGGCCGACCAGGAGGAAGGCCACAAGGCGGCGCTGAAGGCTGCGCAGGATCGCGAAGCCGCTCTCCAGGCCGAGTTCGAGACGGAGGCGGCTGGCTGGGCTGAGGCCAGGCAGACTCTGGTCTCCGGCTATGGCCAGATCGAGGATCTGGTTGACGGTAAGCCGTCTACCTCTTCGTCCTTTCTTGCCATCTGCCACTTTGGCTTGTTTTCTGATTTTGGTGCTCTTCTCTTCCTTTCTTCTTCTTCGCGCAGAGTATTTCCCTGGCTATTCGACTGCCGCCAACCAGACCATCGAGGCCCGTCGCCAGGCGCGGAGGCAAGCTGGCTTTGAAATCTCGCCAACCGCCGGCCGCTCGCTGGAGGAACAGCTCTTGGCGATCCAGGCTCGCATCCAGCCGGCTCACCGGCTGCTCCGCCGGCTTCAGCGTGCCGGGGCGCAGGTCTTGGCCGCCCTCTGGCCTGGCCAAGTGGTCCCTCGCACCCCCAGTCGGACCGCCGACTGGCTGGAGGTGGCAGTCGGCCGCTTCGAGGCTTGGAAGGCGTCGGCGGCTCGCTCCGGTGCCAGGCGGGCGCTGGAGTTCGTCAAGGCCTGGTATCCCGGCCTGAACCTGGAGCAGCTGGCTACCTGGCGGCAGCAAGCCGACACGGAGCTGGAGCCGGCGCGGCCGGCCATCATCCGGCGGGCTTCGGCGATCGCCGACTACACCGACACCAGCGTCTTCGAACCCAAGGTGGACGACAACGGCGTCGCCCAGCAGGAGGAGTGGTTCGGGTTGGACCCGGCGTACGGCGAAGACTCGGCGGAGGAGATCGACTCCAGCGACGAGGGTGAAGAGGAGGAGGAGGAAGGTGAGGACGCCGAGCCGGCTGGTGGAGTAGCCGGCCAGCCTCAGCCTGACCGCACCTCCAGCACCACGTCGCGCGCGAGTGCGTCGCCTGCCGTAGGTGGTGGCCAAGCCGAGACCCGCTAGGTGGCCACTCCTTCAGCCGGCGAGGCCGCCTTCACCGACCAGCTCGGCCTCCATGTCGCGCCCTAGTCTGCCGTCTTTTGCTTTTCCTGTCTTGTTACTCTTTAGAACAATATTTGGTTAAATTCGCATAGTTCCACCCACTGGGTGTATTCGAACTTATGTCTGTTGCCGGCCTGTTGGCGGCTTTATGTATATATAGCTTATGCAATTGGCCATTCCTTGTACTTTTGCTTGTTGTCCTTCTGCTTTTTCCTTTGCCGCCCTCCCTTGGTTGCCGCCTCCCCAGTCCAACAGTTGCTCCGCAATCTATAGCCGGGGGTAGTGCTTGGCCGATTGGGAGGGGGAAGTACTCTAGCTTTGCTGGACTAAAGCTAAGTGTTTAGGAAGCCGGCCAGCCGGCTGTTCTGACAGCCGGCAGGCGTGTTTGGAGGCCGTCTTTCTGCTATATAAGTTCGTTGTTCCTTAGCCGTTTTTCGTGTGGGCGTCCTTTCTGTCTTTCCTCTTGCTAGTCGGACAGTCAGTTCTTTGAGCTGCAACTTTCAACAAGAGAGGACTCGGGAGCCGGCGCACTACTTTTCTGACATTAGGAAAAACTTTCGATATAGCTCAAGGCGGCCAGTCCCCGGGCCGACTAGTCGAACCCGGTGCCGGACAAAAATTCAAAATGTAATAATACATTCATGGATATGACACTCGTCATTCATAGATAAATGAAAGGCAGTCCCCGAGTACTGTTCGGGGGGCCTGTTGGTTTGTACTTAATACAAAAGGGGGGCGTGATACATACTGCTTTTCAGCTGTAAAATCGTCTTAGGAGGTTAGCGTTCCATGGTTGCTCCGACTCCTTGCCGGAGTCGTCTCTCTTGCGTGCTCTTGGTTTTTGCGCGTCGATCAAGTAGTAGGAGTCGTTGCCGAGTGCCTTGCTGACGACGAAGGGGCCTTCCCAAGGGGCCGAGAGCTTGTGCTGGCCGGCTGTTCGCTGGATCAGCCGGAGCACAAGGTCGCCCTCTTGGAAGGATCTTGGCTTGACCTTGCGGTTGTAGTAGCGGCGCAGCCCTTGCTGGTAGATGGCGGACCGGCTGAGGGCTAACAGCCGGCCTTCTTCCAGTAGGTCGACGCCGTCTTCTCTTGCTTCTTTGGCTTCCTCCTCCGTGTACATGGTGATCCGAGGCGAGTCGAACTCGATGTCTGTTGGGATGACGGCCTCGGCACCGTACACGAGGAAGAATGGAGTGAAGCCGGTTGACTTGTTGGGTGTAGTGCGCAGACTCCAGAGGACAGCCGGCAGCTCTTCGAGCCAGCAGCCGGCCGATCGCTCTAGTGGTACAACCAGTCGGGGCTAGATGCCGGAGAGGATGAGTCCATTTGCTCGCTCGACCTGGCCGTTTGACTGCGGGTGGGCAACGGACGCTAAGTCCAGTCGGATGCCCTGCGTCGCGCAGAAACATGCCAGTGCTCCTTTGGCGAAGTTCGTGCCGTTGTCGGTGATGATGCTGTGCGGCACGCCGTACCGAGTAGTGATGTCGGTGATGAATGTTACGGCAGTCGGCCCATTGAGCTTCTTGATTGGCTTTGCTTCAATCCACTTTGTGAACTTGTCCACAGCGACAAGTAGATGTGTTAGGCCACCGCGGGCTGTCTTGAAAGGGCCCACCATGTCCAGTCCCCAGACGGCAAAAGGCCAAGTGAGGGGAATGGTTTTGAGGGCAGAAGCCGGCAGGTGTTGCTTGGAACTAAAAACTTGACATCCTCTGCAGCTCTTGACTATTTCTTTAGCATCCTCCAAGGCAGTCGGCCAGAAGAAACCGTGGCGGAAAGCCTTGGCCACGAGGGATCTTGAGGCTGCGTGATGGCCGTATTCGCCTAGGTGGATGTCCTTGAGGATTGCCACTCCTTTTTCTGGCTCGACACAATGCTGGAAGACTCCAGTGACGCTGCGCTTCACAAGCTCTCTGTTGATTATTGTGTATGCTGCGGCTTGTCGTTGCACTAGTCTTGCTGAGATCTCGTCAGCCGGCAGCTCTCTGCTGACTAGGAACTTGAGGATGGGCTGGGCCCATGAGGGAGCTGTGACTTCTTCTTCTGTTAATGTGGCCACCATGACTCGGGTGGGTGGGTTGGGTGTTGCATTGGAGTCGGCCACCGCTTCTTGTGTCGTTGCAGTCCCCGGGCCGACTGCTGCAGTCCCCGAGCCGGGTTCTGAAGTCCCCGGGCGGGTGCGACTACGGCAGTCCCCGGGCCAGTCGTCGAAGTCCCCGTGCCGCCTGCGGGATTTCTCCAGTCGGATCCGGCTGTTTCTGGCGTAGGCGGTACGAAGATGGAATCCGACTCTGGAGACGGCTTGATGGACGGCTTGAGGAGGCGCTGGAGGGAGACGCCAGTTGGTATGGCTTGTCGGGTGGAGCCGATCCGAGCTAGGGCATCTGCTTGGTCGTTGTCGGCCCTTGGCACGTGAAGGAACTCGCACCCTTCGAAGTATCCGCTCATCTGCTGGACGAGGAAACGATAGCTCGCCATGTTCGTGTCCTTGGCGTCCCAGTCGCCAGATGATTGCTGGACCACCAAGTCTGAATCGCCGTAGCACAGGATCCGGCGTATGCCGAGTTCTTTGGCTAGTCGGAGCCCGTGTACGAGCGCCTCGTACTCGGCGACGTTGTTGGAGGCGGCAAAGTGGATCTGCACCGTGTACTTGAGCTTGTCGCCTTTGGGAGAGGTGAGGACGATGCCGGCTCCCAAGCCGGTGCGCATCTTGGACCCGTCAAAGTGCATCCGCCAATGGGTAGAGTCGGGAGCCGGCGGTAAGTACTGGGTCTCGGCCCAGTCGACGAGGAAGTCGGCCAATGCTTGCGACTTGATGGCGGTGCGGGGTTGATAGAAGATCGTGTAGGGCGCCAAGGCAATGGCCCATTTGGCCACCCGGCCGGATGCATCCCGGCTGCCTATGATCTCGGTGAGCGGGGCAGTGCACACGATCGTGATGGGGTGCTCTTGGAAGTAGGGCTTCAATTTCTTGGCAGCGAAGTACACCCCATAACACATCTTTTGGTAGTGCGGGTAGTTTTGCTTTGAGCTGGACAGTACTTCGTTGAGATAGTAGACCGGCCTCTGGACCAGCTGGGCTCGGCCTTCCTCCGGGCGCTGGACCACAACAACAGTGCTGACAACTCGGCTAGTCGCGGCGATGTAGAGGAGCATGGGCTCCTTCTCAGTCGGCGCAGCCAGGACAGGCGGAGTGGTCAGCATTTTCTTCAACTCATGGAAGGCTTGGTCGGCTTGATCATTCCACTCAAAGTGAGTGGACTTCTTCATGAGTCGGTACAAGGGAAGAGCCTTTTCTCCTAGTCGGCTGATAAAACGATTCAGGGAGGCTAACAGCCAGTGAACTTCTGCACATCTCGCAGCTTGGTGGGAATCTCCATCCTCTCGATGGCCTTGATCTTGACGGGGTTGCACTCAATGCCGCGTTCGGAGACCAGGAAGCCTAGCAGCTGGCCGGCTGGCACTCCGAACACGCACTTCTCGGGGTTGAGCTTGATCTGGAATCGGCGCAAGTTGGCGAATGTTTCTTTCAGGTCTTCCAACAAGGTACCGCGCTTCTCTGTCTTCACCACAATGTCGTCTACATAGACGTGGGCATTTCTGCCGAGTTGTTTCAAGAGACATTTCTGCATGCAACGCTGAAAAGTGGCACCGGCATTCCTTAAGCCGAATGTCATTGTCAGGTAGCAGAAAGCTCCAAAGGGTGTGATGAAGGCAGTCTTCAGGCGGTCAACTGGGTCCAACTTGATCTGATGGTACCCTGAGTACGCATCCAAAAAACTTAACAGCTCGCATCCGGCTGTGGAGTCTATCACTTGGTCAATCCGTGGCAGGGCAAACGGATCCTTTGGGCAGGCCTTGTTCAGACTAGTGTAGTCTATACACATACACCACTTGTTATTCTTCTT
The DNA here is from genome assembly GCF_018294505.1 of Triticum aestivum. NCBI lineage: Eukaryota > Viridiplantae > Streptophyta > Magnoliopsida > Poales > Poaceae > Triticum > Triticum aestivum. Next base: position 52,764,482 of record NC_057799.1, on the reverse strand, counting down.
CAGAACCAGAACTGAGTTGGCAAGCCACTCTGGAAAGAACACTTCCATGATAAAGCCGGCTGCAAGGAGCCGGGCTATCTCTTCTCCCACAATTCTTCGCTTCTCTTTTGACAGTCGGCGGAGGGGTTGCTTGACCGGCTTCGCGTCAGCTCGGACATGTAATTTGTGCTCGGCGAAATCCTTCGGGACACCCGGCATGTCCTTTGGGGACCATGCAAAGATGTCTCGATTCTCACGGAGGAAGTCGACGAGCTCGCCTTCCTATTTACTGTCCAAGTTCGCCCCAATCACAACGAACCTCTCCGGGTTCTCCGGGTCCAGAGGTATCTTCTTCGTCTCTTTGGCAGGCTGGAAGGAGCCCTGCGCATCACAATCCTTGGGGTTGGGGGACAAGGCCGGCTGCTTGCCGGCCATGGCCACAACCCGTTCCAACATCTTCTTCTCTTCTACCACCACGAGGGACTCGGCCAGCCGGCTGCTGGCCATGGCACACTCGATGAACTTCTTGTAGTCGCCGGCTACCGGGATGATCCCCTTCGAGCTCGGGATCTTCATCTTCAGGTAGGCGTAGTGGGGCACAGCCATGAACTTGGCCAAAGCAGGTCGGCCAAGCAATGCATGATAGGGGCTCTCCAAATCCACTACCTCGAACCATATTGCTTCCCGGCGAAAATGATCTTTGTCTCCGAAGAGAACATCCATTTTGATCTTGCCGATTGGAGAGCAAGACAGGCCGGGTACGATACCATGGAAGACGGTGCGGCTCGGCATGAGCTGCTTCGCTTTGATATTCAGCTTCTCCATGGTATCGCGGTACAGTATGTTGATACTGCTTCCGCCGTCTATCAAGACGCGGGAAAATTCTGCAGCTCGCCTCTCCGTCGCGAGGGTGACGTCCAAGACCATTGCATAGGAGCCAGGCGAAGGCACACCTCTGGGTGGTCGGCCTGGCTCCAGCTGATTGGCTTTTCTGACCAGTGCATGAACTCGGCGGTACTAGAGGCGACTGCATTTACTTCTTGGTGCTGCCGGCGTCGGTTGCACTTGTCGTCGGCTTGACTTGTGAAGACGACGTAGGCGGCGTGCTCTTCGGGAAATTCGTCTTGGATGGCGCCGACTGCCGGCCGAGCCGCCGGCTGCTGGGGGGCTGGAGGCGGCTGGCCGGGAGGCGGAGGCGGCAGCATTCCTTCGCCCTTGGTGATGCGGGTGAGCCAGTGGCATTTTCGGGTTGTGTGGTTGGACGGCTTCGCGCCGCTGTGGAACTTGCAGGGGGCATCGAGTGCTTGTTCGTAGGAGAAAGACGCCTGCCAAGGCGGCCGGCCACCCTTCTTCTTGGGAGCGGGCCGCTCTTCGGGCTGCTCGTCTTCAACTGTGGCCACCTGCCGACTGGAGGAAGTCGGCATGGGGCCCTTGCACTTGTGGTCGTTCTGGTAGGGGCGCCGATTAGAGTCGCCAGCCGACGTCTTGGGAGCCGGAGCAATCACCTTCCCGGAGGCGTCTACTCTCAGCTCGGTCTTTATCGAGGAGTCGGCTGTGGCGTACTTGTCGGCGGTGACTAGTAACTCGTCGAGGGTAGCCGGCTCGTCGCAGAGGAGTCGGTGCTTGAGGAGGGTGCCCTCTCGGCACCTGGCGGTGAAGTACTCGATGGCCTGGACCTCGTGCACTCCCTCGCAGGAGTTGCAGAGCTCGGCCCATCGCGTGAGGTAGTCGCGGGTCGACTAGTTGGGCCCTTGGACGCAGAGGGAGAGCTGGCGAGGCTTGGGAGGCCGCTTGTAGGTGCTGGTGAAGTTGCGGACGAAAACTTCGGTGAAGTCTAGCCAACTGATGCTGTAGGGCTTGAGGCTGTTGAGCCATGTGCGCGCCGTGCCTTGCAGCATGAGGGGGACGTACTTCACGGCGACGCGCCGATTGCCGTTGGCTATGCTGACGGCCGTGGAGTAGTCGATGAGCCAATCTTCCGGCTTCACCGAGCCGTTGTACTTGGGCGTGTCTCTGGGGAACGAGAACCCTTTGGGGAAGGGCTCGTCGCGGATGCGGGGGCCAAAGCATGGCGGGCCGACATCGTCTTCTTCTTCTAACGCCAAGGATCGAGCAAGGCGGTCGATCCTGTGGCAGGCGTCACTCTTGCCGACTCCTTCTCGGCTGCCGAGTCGGTCGCCAAGAGTCGGATGTGTGATGGGCGGCGGAGTGAGGCGTCTTTTCCTTCGTGGCGGGGGAGGAGGCAGGTTTCCTTGGTGCTCTACTGCTCGAGGGCGGCCCTCCGCGTTGCGCTCAATGGTGATGCGAGTCCGGCTGCGGCTGGCAGCCGGCTCCTTGTCTTTCTTCTGGCGCGCGCCGCTCGCAGTCGGCGAGCGGGACGTCGCGGCGTGCTCCCGGCGCGGGGGATGACTATCAACACGGGCGCCGGCTTCGTGCCGTTCTGCGGCCGCGTCGATCAGCTGCTGGATCCGTCTTGTCATGTAGGGGAGCTCATCGGCTCCCAGCCCATTGAGCTCCTCTGCAGCCGCCTAAGCGGCTCGCAGATTCTCGAGCGAGGTGGCGTAGACGGGGCGATCTATGCCCAGCATGCTGGCAACGGCCGCGCCGCGCTTTTGGACGAAGCCGGCTCGGCTCGGGCCGCTAGGCGGCGGCGTGCCGAAGGCGGCGCGGTCGACTTCGCGCTGGTGGGCCTCGGTGAGGCGTCTCATCGAGGCTATCTTCTGGCCCTCCGCGATGAGGGCAAGGCGGCGTGCCTCCAGGGTCTCGGCGTCGGCGTCGGCCGGGATGGGGACGGAGAGATCGTGCATCGCCGCTTGCTGAGCATCGCGGGCATTCTCGCCCGAGTTGGAGACGTGGCTGATGACCAGCACTTCGGTGACAGCGCTGCTGCCGCTGTCAGCTCGAGGGAGGGGGTCGTCGAAGACCACCACGTCGGAGGGGTAGGCGTCAAGCGATGCGGTGTCGGAGTTGACGAGCATCGGGTCGGTGGAGCCGACCGACTCCACATCTGCAGCAGGCTCGCTGGACACGTGAAGCTGGTCGAGGAGGCTGACGAGGTGGCTCTCAGGGTAGTCGGTGCCTGCGTCGGACGCAGGCTCGTCGGAGATGCGAGTCTCGCCGAGCAGATCGGCGAGGCAGCTCGCTGCGCAGGCGTCGTTGACGCCTTGCAGCGCGTCGAGGCAAACGCCATCGGGCGCAGCAGGCTGGCTGCGCTCACGGGGGAGGAAGAGGGTTCCCGTCCAGAACAGGTCTCCGGACGACGGTGCACCTGGCCCCACGGTGGGCGCCAAATGTCGGGTGGTTGGTGCGACATATGCCAAGGGATGGCTTATCATTGTGGGAGCCAATAAAACGTCGCCGGTGCCTGGAAACGGGATGAGGCGAAGACATGCATGCCGGCGGATCTTACCCAGGTTCGGGGCTCTCCGAGGAGATAACACCCCTAGTCCTGCTCTGCGGGGTCTCCGCATGATCTCTAGATCGATGAAAGGTAGCTACAATCGCTCCTAGAGCTGTTGGGATCAAGGGAGAAGAAGAACAAGGCTAGCTCTTGCTTCTCTCTATCTATGGTGTGTGTGCTATGCTTAGAAGGCAACTCTATGGTCAGAGGCCAACTATTCTCTGAGTCCAACCCTTTGCATGGGTGCTCCGGGGGGTTTATATAGGCCTAACCCCCGGGGGTACAATGGTAATCCGGCTGGGCTCTGGTCCCAGCCGTCAGTGTCTACGCTCGCCGGCTTCTCCGCCGGCTGCTGGGTCCCGCCGGTTGGTGGGTCCCGCCGGCTGCCGTCTACTTGGTCGACAGGCCGGCCCCACCGCCTAGGGTCTTGTCGGCGGCTGCTTACTGTTGCCTCGCCTGTGATGACGAGGGCTTTGTCGAGGTAAGCGTGGCTACAGTGGGCTGCCTCGGGGGCTATCACTGTAGCCTTACCTCGTCTTGTCTCCTTAATGGGGCTCCTACTTCGAGGAAGGGAGTAGCCGGCTTCTGGAGGCCGGCTACGCTCTTGGCCGACTGGGAAAGGCCGGGCCGCCTTCACGCCTCTCTCTGGCTAAAGGGCCCGCCGCCCGCGGGCCGTACGGGAGTCGGTCGTGGGTGACGTCGAGGCTAGCATGGCTACAGTGCCGAGCCGCACGGGAGATGGCCGTCCCGTACGGCCTCCTGTAGCCATGCCCGCCTCGGGCTTCGGGGGTAGTGGGCCGCACTGTGGCCACGCCCCGTCGTGTCACCGTTATGTGGGAGTGGTTTGGAGTGGTTGTGGTCTCGGCCGGCTCCTAGGAGTCGGCGTACTTCTTGGCCGGCTTCTTGGAGTCGGCCACCCCGTAGTCGTCCTGGGGAGGAGTTGGTGAGGATGGGTCGCCCTCCGGGAGTCGGCTTCAGAGGTAGCCGGCCAGGGAAGGCGGCCCAATGCTCGGAGTGCTTGGAGGCCCGAAGGCCTGATAATTTTTTCAGAAGAACCAGGGGCAGTCGGTTAGGCTACCCGTGGCCATTTACTCCGACATGTACCTGCTCCCTTATTGGAAAGTAGTTCATCACAGAAACCGGTTCCTGTGACACCTACACCAATTAGTGAGGAAGCTAATGATGTTGATCATGAAACTTCAGATCAAGTTACTACCAAACCTCGTAGGTCAACCAGAGTAAGATCCGCACCAGAGTGGTACGGTAATCCTATTCTGGAGGTCATGTTACTTGACCAAGGTGAACCTACGAACTATGAAGAAGCGATGGTGAGCCCAGATTCCGCAAAATGGCTTGAGGCCATGAAATCTGAGATGGGATCCATGTATGAGAACAAAGTGTGGACTTTGGTTGACTTGCTCGATGATCGGCAAACATTAGAGAATAAATGGATCTTCAAGAAGAAGACTGACGCTGACGGTAATGTTACTGTCTATAAACCTCGACTTGTTGCGAAAGGTTTTCGACAAGTTCAAGGGATTGACTACGATGAGACTTTCTCACCCGTAGCGATGCTTAAGTCTGTCCGAATCATGTTAGCAATTGCCGCATTTTATGATTATGAAATTTGGCAAATGGATGTCAAAACTGCATTCATGAATGGATTTCTGGAAGAAGAGTTGTATATGATGCAACCAGAAGGTTTTGTCAATCCAAAGGGAGCTAACAAAGTGTGCAAGCTCCAGTGATCCATTTATGGACTGGTGCAAGCTTCTCGGAGTTGGAATAAACGTTTTGATAGTGTGATCAAAGCATATGGTTTTATACAGACTTTTGGAGAAGCCTATATTTACAAGAAAGTGAGTGGGAGCTCTGTAGCATTTCTAATATTATATGTGGATGACATATTACTGATTGGAAATGATATAGAATTTCTGGATAGAATAAAAGGATACTTGAATAAGAGTTTTTCAATGAAAGACCTCGGTGAAGCTGCTTACATATTGGGCATCAAGATCTATAGAGATAGATCAAGACGCTTGATAGGACTTTCACAAAGCACATACCTTGACAAAGTTTTGAAAAAGTTCAAAATGGATCAAGCAAAGAAAGGGTTCTTGCCTGTGTTACAAGGTGTGAAGTTGAGTCAGACTCAATGCCCGACCACTGCAGAAGATAGAGAGAAAATGAAAGATGTTCCCTATGCTTCAGCCATAGGCTCTATCATGTATGCAATGCTGTGTACCAGACCTGATGTGTGTCTTGCTATTAGCCTAGCAGGGAGGTACCAAAGTAATCCAGGAGTGGATCACTAGACAGCGTCAAGAACATCCTGAAATACCTGAAAAGGACTAAGGATATGTTTCTCGTTTATGGAGGTGACAAAGAGCTCGTCGTAAATGGTTACGTCGATGCAAGCTTTGACACTGATCCGGACGATTCTAAATCACAAACCGGATACGTGTTTATATTGAACGGTGGAGCTGTCAGTTGGTGCAGTTCTAAACAAAGCGTCGTGGCGGGATCTACGCGTGAAGCGGAGTACATAGCTGCTTCGGAAGCAGCAAATGAAGGAGTCTGGATGAAGGAGTTCATATCCGATCTAGGTGTCATACCTAGTGCATCGGGACCAATGAAAATCTTTTGTGACAATACTGGTGCAATTGCCTTGGCAAAGGAATCCAGATTTCACAAGAGAACCAAGCACATCAAGAGACGCTTCAATTCCATCCGGGACCAAGTCCAGGTGGGACCAATTCCATCCGGCGCCCCCTTTTTCTTTCTCCTCCTCTCTCCCTTCCTTCCCTTCTCCTACTCCAACAAGGGAAGGAGGAGTCCTACTCCCGATGTTAGTAGGACTCCCCCCTTGGCGCGCCCTCCTTGGCCGGCCGCCTCTGCCCCCTTGCTCCTTTATATACGAGGGCAGGGGGCACCTATAGACACAACAATTGATCTCTTGATCTCTTAGCTGTGTGTGGTGCCCCCTCCACATATTCCACCTCGGTTATATCGTAGCGGTGCTTAGGCGAAGCCCTGCGTCGGTAGCAACATCATCACCGTCGTGCTGACGGAACTCTCCCGTGAAGCCCTGCTAGATCGGAGTTCGCGAGACGTCATCGAGCTGAACGTGTACTGAACTCGGAGGTGTCGTACGTTCGGTACTTGGATCGATCGGATTGTGAAGACGTACGACTACATCAACCACGTTGTGCTAACGCTTCCGCTTTCGGTCTACGATGGTACGTGGACAACACTCTCCCCTCTCGTTGCTATGCATCACCATGATCTTGCCTGTGCGTAGGAATTTTTTTGAAATTACTACATTCCCCAACAAAAATATCCTAAAAGAATGTAGCATCCCTAGACTCCATAATTGTACCGACCTTCTGGTCAGGTACCTCAGATTTCACCACTAAAAATCTATAGCCAACGCTATGCTTGGCATAGCCAAGAAAAACACAGTCCACGGTCTTTGGTTCCAACTTGCGCTTTTTGATTATCGTCACATTGACTTTCGCCAAACAACCCGAAGTGCGCAAGTAAGAGAGTGTAGTTCTTTTCCTTTCCCATTGCTCATAGGGAGTAGTCTCATTATCCTTTGTGGGAACTTTATTCAGGACATGGCATGATGTCAATACAGCCTCCCCGCACCATGCCTTGGATAAACCCGATGTATCTAACATGGCGTTAACCAGATCAGCTAGAGTACTATTTTTCCGTTCGGTGACCCCATTTGACTGGGGTGAGTAGGGAGGCGTCCTCTCATGAATAATACCATGTTCTGCACAGAATAAATCAAACTCATTAGAAAAGTACTCTCCACCACGATCAGACCAAACTCGTTTTATTTTCTTCTCAAGTTGGTTCTCAACTTCGGCCTTATAGACTTTAAAGTAGTGTAGAGCCTCATCCTTAGTATTTAACAAATACACATAGCAGAATCTAGTGGAATCATCAATCAGAGTCATGAAGTATTTCTTTCCACCTTTAGTCAACACACCATTCATCTCACAGTGATCTGAATGTATGATCTCTAATGGTGCCAGGTGTCTCTCCTTCGCAAGCTTGTGAGGCTTCCGAGGTTGCTTAGCTTGCACACACGCATGGCACTTGGAGCCTTTGGCTAAAGTGAAACTCGGGATTAAGTCCATCTTAGCTAGCCGCGTCATACAACCGAAATTTATGTGACAAAGACGTGAATGCCAAACCTCAGATTCGTTCACATTAGAATGAATTTGGTTCACGACTTTATTACAGAAATCCTCCAGGGAAAGGCGGAACAAACCACCACAGTCATATCCTTTTCCATCAAACAGTCCATATCGAGATACGACTACTTTGTTGGACTCAAATACTAACTTAAACCCTTCTTTACATAGAAGGGAGCCACTAACGAGATTCTTCTTGATGGCGGGGACATGCTGCACGTTATTCAGTTGCACGATCTTTCCCGAAGTAAACTTCAGATCTACCGTGCCAACACCATGAACAGAAGCATGCGAGCTATTCCCCATCAGGACGGAACAATCTCGTGCGACCTGGTAAGAAGAAAACAAAGACACATCAGCACACACATGAATATTGGCCCTAGTGTCAATCCACCAATCGGTGGACTGAAAGTATGGTAAACAGATTACCATACCCAGATGCCGCATCATTGTTGCTCAGAGTGACATTCACAGACTTGGAGTCTTGTGCTGGCTTCTTGTACTTGTTTGGGCACTTGTTTGCCCAATGTTCATCTGAACCACAAGTAAAGCAGCCATCTTTCTTTTTGTATTTCTTCTTACCCTTCTTCTTAAAGGTAGTATTCTGCTGGACAGAGTTCTTTCCCTTGAACTTGTGGAAGTTCTTCTGCACCACATTGGCGCTAGAAGAACCCTCTGCCCCTTTCACTTGTGAGTTGATGACCCACAAGTATAGGGGATCTATCGTAGTCCTTTCGATAAGTAAGAGTGTCGAACCCAACGAGGAGCAGAAGGAAATGATAAGTGGTTTTCAGCAAGGTATTCTCTGCAAGCACTGAAATTATCGGTAACAGATAGTTTTGTGATAACGTAATTTGTAACGGGTAACAAATAATGAAAGTAAATAAGGTGCAGCAAGATGGCCCAATCCTTTATGTAGCAAAGGACAAGCCTGGACAAACTCTTATATAGAGAAAAGCGCTCCCGAGGACACATGGGAATTATCGTCAAGCTAGTTTTCATCACGCTCATAAGATTCGCGTTCGTTAGTTTGATAATTTGGTATGTGGGTGGACCGGTCCTTGGGTGCTACCCTTTCTTGGACAAGCATCCCACTTATGATTAACCCCTATTGCAAGCATCCGCAACTACAAGAGAAGTATTAAGGTAAACCTAACCATAGCATGAAACATATGGATCCAAATCAGCCCCTTACGAAGCAATTCATAAACTAGGGTTTAAGCTTCTGTCACTCTAGCAACCCATCATCTACTTATTGTTGGGGATCGTAGCAGAAATTTAAATTTTCTACGTATCACCAAGATCAATCTATGGAGTCATCTAGCAACGAGAGAGAGGGGAGTGCATCTACATACCCTTGTAGATCGCGCGCGGAAGCGTTCAAGAGAACGGGGTTGATGGAGTCGTACTCGTCGTGATCCAAATCACCGATGATCCTAGCGCTGAACGGACGGCACCTCCGCGTTCAACACACGTACGGAGTGGGGACGTCTCCTCCTTCTTGATCCAGCAAGGGGGGAGGAGAAGTTGATGGAGATCCAGCAAGGGGGGAGGAGAAGTTGATGGAGATCCAGCAGCACGACGGCGTGGTGGTAGAAGTAGCGGGATCCCGGCAGGGCTTCGCCAAGCGCAAGCGGGGAGGAAGAGGTGTCACGGGAGGGAGGGAGGCGCCAGGGCTTGGGGTGCTGCTCCCATGCGCCTCCCCACTATATATAGGGGTGGAGGGGGCTGGTTTCTTGCCCTCCAAGTCCATTGGGGCGTTGGCAAAGGTGGGGGAAAGAAATCCCATCATTTCCCTTCCCCACCGATTGTTATCCCCCTTTTTTAGGGATCTTGATCTTATCCCTTCGGGATATGATCTTATTCCTTCTAAGGTGGGATCTTGGTGCGCCTTGACCAGGGGTGTGGGGCCTTGCCCCCACTACCCACGTTCATGTGGGTCCCCCATGCAGGTGGGCCCCACTTCGGAACCTTCTAGAACCTTCCCGGTACAATACCGAAAAATCCCGAACATTTTCCGGTGGCCAAAATAGGACTTCCATATATAAATCTTTACCTCTGGACCATTCCAGAACTCCTCGTGACGTCCGGGATCTCATCCGGGACTCCGAACAAATTTCGGTTAACCGCATACTAATATCTCTACAACTCTAGCGTCACCGAACCTTAAGTGTGTAGACCCTACGGGTTCGGGAGACATGCAGACATGACCGAGACGACTCTCCGGTCAATAACCAACAACGGGATCTGGATACCCATGTTGGCTCCCACATGTTCCACGATGATCTCATCGGATGAACCACGATGTCGAGGATTCAATCAATCCCGTATACAATTCTCTTTGTCAATCGGTACGTTACTTGCCCGAGATTCGATCGTCGGTATCCCAATACCTTGTTCAATCTCGTTACCGGCAAGTCACTTTACTCGTACCGTAATGCATGATCCCATGACCAAACACTTGGTCACATTGAGCTCATTATGATGATGCATTACCGAGTGGGCCCAGAGATACCTCTCCGTCATATGGAGTGACAAATCCCAGTCTCGATTCGTGCCAACCCAACAGACACTTTCGGAGATACCCGTAGTGCACCTTTATAGCCACCCTGTTACGTTGTGACGTTTGGCACACCCAAAGCACTCCTATGGTATCCGGGAGTTGCACAATCTCATGGTCTAAGGAAATGATACTTGACATTTGGAAAAGCTCTAGCAAACGAACTACACGATCTTGTGCTATGCTTAGGATTGGGTCTTGTCCATCACATCATTCTCCTAATGATGTGATCCCGTTATCAATGACATCCAATGTCCATAGTCAGGAAACCATGACTATCTGTTGATCAACGAGCTAGTCAACTAGAGGCTCACTAGGGACATGTTGTGGTCTATGTATTCACACATGTATTATGATTTCCGGATAACACAATTATAGCATGAACAATAGACAATTACCATGAACAAGGAAATATAATAATAACCATTTTATTATTGCCTCTAGGGCATATTTCCAACAGTCTCCCACTTGCACTAGAGTCAATAATCTAGTTACATTGTGATGAATCGAACACCCATAGAGTTCTGGTGTTGATCATGTTTTGCTCTAGGGAGAGGTTTAGTCAACGGATCTGCTACATTCAGGTCCGTATGTACTTTACAAATATCTATGTCTCCATTTTGAACATTTTCACGAATGGAGTTGAAGCGACGCTTGATATGCCTGGTCTTCCTGTGAAACCTGGGCTCCTTGGCAAGGGCAATAGCACCAGTGTTGTCACAGAAGAGAGTCATCGGGCCCGACGCATTGGGAATAACTCCTAGGTCGGTAATGAACTCCTTCACCCAGACTGCTTCTTGTGCTGCCTCTGAGGCCGCCATGTATTCCGCTTCACATGTAGATCCCGCCACAACGCTTTGCTTGCAACTGCACCAGCTTACTGCCCCATCATTCAAAATACACACGTATTCGGTTTGTGACTTAGAGTCATCCAGATCTGTGTCGAAGCTAGCATCGACGTAACCCTTTACGACGAGCTCTTCGTCACCTCCATAAATGAGAAACATATCCTTAGTCCTCTTCAGGTACTTCAGGATATTCTTGACCGCCGTCCAGTGTTCCATGCCGGGATTACTTTGGTACCTTCCTACCAAACTTACAGCAAGGTTTACATCAGGTCTGGTACACAGCATGGCATACATAATAGACCCTATGGCCGAGGCATAGGGGACGACACTCATCTTTTCTCCATCTTCTGCCGTGGTCGGGCATTGAGCCGTGCTCAATTGCACACCTTGCAATACAGGCAAGAACCCCTTCTTGGACTGATCCATATTGAACTTCTTCAATATCGTGTCAAGGTACGTACTTTGTGAAAGACCAATGAGGCATCTTGATCTATCTCTATAGATCTTGATGCCTAATATATAAGCAGCTTCTCCAAGGTCCTTCATTGAAAAACACTTGTTCAAGTAGGGCTTTATGCTTCCCAAGAATTCTATATCATTTCCCATCAACAGTATGTCATCCACATATAATATGAGAAATGCTACAGAGCTCCCACTCACTTTCTTGTAAACACAGGCTTCTCCATAAGTCTGTGTAAACCCAAACGCTTTGATCATCTCATCAAATCGAATGTTCCAACTTCGAGATGCTTGCACCAGCCCATAGATGGAGCGCTGGAGCTTGCATACCTTGTTAGTATTCTTAGGATCGACAAAACCTTCCGGCTGCATCATATACAATTCTTCCTTAAGAAAGCCGTTAAGGAATGCCGTTTTGACGTCCATTTGCCATATCTCATAATCATAGTATGCGGCAATTGCCAACATGATTCGGACGGACTTCAGCTTCGCTACGGGTGAGAAAGTCTCATCATAGTCAACCCCTTGAACTTGTCGATAACCCTTAGCGACAAGTCGAGCTTTATAGATGGTAACATTACCATCCGCGTCCGTCTTCTTCTTAAAGATCCATTTGTTTTCTATCGCTCGCCGATCATCGGGCAAGTCTGTCAAAGTCCACACTTTGTTTTCATACATGGATCCTATCTCGGATTGCATGGCTTCAAGCCATTTGTTGGAATCTGGGCCCGCCATTGCTTCTTCATAGTTCGAAGGTTCACCGTTGTCTAACAACATGATTTCCAGGACAGGGTTGCCATACCACTCTGGTGTGGAACGTGTCCTCGTGGACCTACGAAGTTCAGTAGTAACTTGATCCGAAGTACCTTGATCATCATCATTAGCTTCCTCTCTAGTCAGTGCAGGCACCACAGGAACATCTTCCTGAGCTGCGCTACTTTCCGGTTCAAGAGGTAGTACTTCATCAAGTTCCACTTTCCTCCCACTTACTTCTTTTGAGAGAAACTCTTTCTCCAGAAAGGACCCGTTCTTGGCAACAAAGATCTTGCCTTCAGATCTGAGGTAGAAGGTATACCCAATGGTTTCCTTAGGGTATCCTATGAGGACGCATTTTTCCGACTTGGGTTCGAGCTTTTCAGGTTGAAGTTTCTTGACATAAGCATCGCATCCCCAAACTTTTAGAAACGACAGCTTAGGTTTCTTCCCAAACCATAATTCATACGGTGTCGTCTCAACGGATTTCGACGGAGCCCTATTTAAAGTGAATGTGGCAGTCTCTAAAGCATAGCCCCAAAATGAGAGCGGTAGATCGGTAAGAGACATCATAGATCGCACCATATCCAATAGAGTGCGATTACGACGTTCGGACACACCATTTCGCTGAGGTGTTCCAGGCGGCGTGAGTTGTGAAACTATTCCACATTTCCTTAAGTGTGTGCCAAATTCGTGACTCAAATATTCCCCTCCACGATCTGATCGTAAGAACTTTATTTTCCTGTCACGTTGATTCTCAACCTCACTCTGAAATTCCTTGAACTTTTCAAAGGTCTCAGACTTGTGTTTCATTAGGTAGACATACCCATATCTACTCAAGTCATCAGTGAGAGTGAGAACATAACGATAGCCACCGCGAGCCTCAACACTCATTGGACCGCACACATCAGTATGTATGATTTCCAATAAGTTGGTTGCTCGCTCCATTGTTCCGGAGAACGAAGTCTTGGTCATCTTACCCATGAGGCATGGTTCGCACGTGTCAAATGATTCGTAATCAAGAGACTCCAAAAGTCCATCTGCATGGAGCTTCTTCATGCGTTTGACACCAATGTGACCAAGACGGCAGTGCCACAGGTATGTGGGACTATCATTATCAACCTTACATCTTTTGGTATTCACACTATGAATATGTGTAACACTACGTTCGAGATTCATTAAGAATAAACCATTAACCAGCGGGGCATGACCATGAAACATATCTCTCATATAAATAGAACAACCATTATTCTCGGATTTAAATGAGTAGCCATCTCGAATTAAACGAGATCCTGATACAATGTTCATGCTCAAAGCTGGCACTAAATAACAATTATTGAGGTTTAAAACTAATCCCGTAGGTAAATGTAGAGGTAGCGTGCCGACGGCGATCACATCGACCTTGGAACCATTCCCGACGCGCATCGTCACCTCGTCCTTTGCCAATCTCCGTTTATTCCGCAGCTCCTGCTTTGAGTTACAAATATGAGCAACCGCACCAGTATCAAATACCCAGGAGCTACTACGAGTGCTGGTAAGGTACACATCAATAACATGTATATCACATATACCTTTGGTGTTGCCGGCCTTCTTGTCCGCTAAGTACTTGGGGCAGTTCCGCTTCCAGTGACCACTTCCCTTGCAATAAAAGCACTCAGTCTTAGGCTTGGGTCCATTCTTTGGCTTCTTCCCGGCAACTGGCTTACCGGGCGCGGCAACTCCCTTGCCGTCCTTCTTGAAGTTCTTCTTACCCTTGCCTTTCTTGAACTTAGTGGTTTTATTCACCATCAACACTTGATGTTCCTTTTTGATCTCCACCTCCGCTGATTTCAGCATTGAATATACCTCAGGAATGGTCTTTTCCATCCCCTGCATATTGAAGTTCATCACAAAGCTCTTGTAGCTCGGTGGAAGCGACTGAAGGATTCTGTCAATGACCGCGTCATCCGGGAGATTAACTCCCAGCTGAGTCAAGCGGTTGTGTAACCCAGACATTTTCAGTATGTGCTCACTGACAGAACTATTTTCCTCCATCTTACAACTGAAGAACTTGTCGGATACTTCATATCTCTCGACCCGGGCATGAGCTTGGAAAACCATTTTCAGCTCTTCGAACATCTCATATGCTCCGTGTTGCTCAAAACGCTTTTGGAGCCCCGGTTCTAAGCTGTAAAGCATGCCGCACTGAACGAGGGAGTAATCATCAGCACGCTGCTGCCAAGCGTTCATAACGTCTTGGTTCTCTGGGATGGGTGCGTCACCTAGCGGTGCTTCTAGGACATAATCTTTCTTGGCAGCTATGAGGATGATCCTCAGGTTCCGGACCCAGTCCGTATAGTTGCTACCATCATCTTTTAGCTTGGTTTTCTCTAGGAACGCGTTGAAGTTGAGGGCAACATTAGCGTGGGCCATTTGATCTACAAGACATATTGTAAAGATTTTAGACTAAGTTCATGATAATTAAGTTCATCTAATCAAATTATTCAATGAACTCCCACTAAGATAGACATCCCTCTAGTCATCTAAGTGAAACATGATCCGAGTCAACTAGGCCGTGTCCGATCATCACGTGAGACGGACTAGTCAACATCGGTGAACATCTGTTTATCGTATCTACTATACGACTCATGCTCGACCTTTCGGTCTTCCGTGTTCCGAGGCCATGTCTGTACATGCTAGGCTCATCAAGTCAACCTAAGTGTATTGCGTGTGTAAATCTGGCTTACACCTGTTGTATTCGAACGTTAGAATCTATCACACCCGATCATCACGTGGTGCTTCGAAACAACGAACCTTCGCAACGGTGCACAGTTAGGGGGAACACTTTCTTGAAATTATTGCGAGGGATCATCTTATTTAAGCTACCGTCGTTCTAAGCAAATAAGATGTAAAACATGATAAACATCACATGCAATCAAATAGTGACATGATATGTCCAGTATCATATTGCTCCTTTGATCTCCATCTTCGGGGCGCCATGATCATCTTCGTCACCGGCATGACACCATGATCTCCATCATCGTGTCTACATGAAGTTGTCATGCCAACGATTACTTCTACTTCTATGGCTAACGTGTTTAGCAATAAAGTAAAGTAATTTACATGGCGTTATTCAATGACACGCAGGTCATACAAAAAATAAAGACAACTCCTATGGCTCCTGCCGGTTGTCATACTCATCGACATGCAAGTCGTGATTCCTATTACAAGAACATGATCAATCTCATACATCACATATATTTCATTCATCACATCCTTTTGGCCATATCACATCACAAGGCATATGCTGCAAAAACAAGTTAGACGTCCTCTAATTGTTGTTGCATGTTTTTACGTGGCTTCTATAGGTTTCTAGCAAGAACGTTTCTTACCTACGTAAAACCACAACGTGATATGCCAACTTCTATTTACCCTTCATAAGGACCCTTTTCATCGAATCCGATTCGACAAAAGTGGGAGAGACAGACACCCGCTAGCCACCTTATGCAACTAGTGCATGTCAGTCGGTGGAACCTGTCTCACGTAAGCGTACGTGTAAGGTCGGTCCGGGCCGCTTCATCCCACGATGCCGCCGAAACATGATAAGACTAGTAGTGGCAAGAAAATTGACAACATCTATGCCCACAACAAGTTTGTGTTCTACTCGTGCATAGAAACTACGCATAGACCTAGCTCATGATGCCACTGTTGGGGATCGTAGCAGAAATTTAAAATTTTCTACGTATCACCAAGATCAATCTATGGAGTCATCTAGCAACGAGAGAGAGGGGAGTGCATCTACATACCCTTGTAGATCGCGCACGGAAGCGTTCAAGAGAACGGGGTTGATGGAGTCGTACTCGTCGTGATCCAAATCACCGATGATCCTAGCGCCGAACGGACGGCACCTGCGCGTTCAACACACGTACGGAGTGGGGACATCTCCTCCTTCTTGATCCAGCAAGGGGGGAGGAGAAGTTGATGGAGATCCAGCAGCACGACGGCGTGGTGGTGGAAGTAGCGGGATCCCGGCAGGGCTTCGCCAGGCGCAAGCGGGGAGGAAGAGGTGTCACGGGAGGGAGGGAGGCGCCAGGGCTTGGGGTGCTGCTCCCATGCGCCTCCCCACTATATATAGGGGTGGAGGGGCAGGTTTCTTGCCCTCCAAGTCCATTGGGGCGTTGGCAAAGGTGGGGGAAAGAAATCCCATCATTTCCCTTCCCCACCGATTGTTATCCCCCTTTTTTAGGGATCTTGATCTTATCCCTTCGGGATATGATCTTATTCCTTCTAAGGTGGGATCTTGGTGCGCCTTAACCAGGGGTGTGGGGCCTTGCCCCCACTACCCATGTTCATGTGGGTCCCCCCATGCAGGTGGGCCCCACTTCGGAACCTTCTAGAACCTTCTCGGTACAATACCGAAAAATCCCGAACATTTTCCGGGGGCCAAAATAGGACTTCCATATATAAGTCTTTACCTCCGGACCATTCCGGAACTCCTCGTGACGTCCGGGATCTCATCCGGGACTCCGAACAACTTTCGGTTAACCGCATACTAATACCTCTACAACTCTAGCGTCACCGAACCTTAAGTGTGTAGACCCTACGGGTTCGGGAGACATGCAGACATGACCGAGACGACTCTCCGGTCAATAACCAATAGCGGGATCTGGATACCCATGTTGGCTCCCATATGTTTCACGATGATCTCATCGGATGAACCACGATGTCGAGGATTCAATCAATCCCGTATACAATTCCCTTTGTCAATCGGTACGTTACTTGCCCGAGATTCGATCGTCGGTATCCCAATACCTTGTTCAATCTCGTTACCGGCAAGTCACTTTACTCGTACCGTAATGCATGATCCCGTGACCAAACACTTGGTCACATTGAGCTCATTATGATGATGCATTACCGAGTGGGCCCAGAGATACCTCTCCGTCATACGGAGTGACAAATCCCAGTCTCGATTCGTGCCAGCCCAACAGACACTTTCGGAGATACCCGTAGTGCACCTTTATAGCCACCTAGTTACATTGTGACGTTTGGCACACCCAAAGCACTCCTATGGTATCCGGGAGTTGCACAATCTCATGGTCTAAGGAAATGATACTTGACATTTGGAAAAGCTCTAGCAAACGAACTACACGATCTTGTGCTATGCTTAGGATTGGGTCTTGTCCATCACATAATTCTCCTAATGATGTGATCCCGTTATCAATGACATCCAATGTCCATAGTTAGGAAACCATGACTATCTGTTGATCAACGAGCTAGTCAACTAGAGGCTCACTAGGGACATGTTGTGGTCTATGTATTCACACGTGTATTACGATTTCCGGATAACACAATTATAGCATGAACAATAGACAATTATCATGAACAAGGAAATATAATAATAACCATTTTATTATTGCCTCTAGGGCATATTTCCAACACTTATTACTTCCCAATGCCTTCCTCTAGGCCCAAATAATGGTGAAGTGTCATGTAGTCGACGTTCACATAACACCACTAGAAGAAAGACAACATACATCTCATCAAAATATCGAACGAATACCAAATTCACATGACTACTTATAGCAAGACTTCTCCCATGTCCTCAGGAACAAACGTAACTACTCACAAATCTTATTCATCTTGATAATCAGAGGGGTATTAATATGCATAATAGATCTGAACATATGATCTTCCACCAAATAAACCAACTAGCATCAACTACAGGGAGTAATCAACACTACTAGCAACCCACAGGTACCAATCTGAGGCTTTGGGACAAAGATTGGATACAAGAGATGAACTAGGGTTTGAGAGGAGATGGTGATGGTGAAGATGTTGATGAAGATTAGCCCCCTCCCGATGAGAGGATCGTTGGTGATGACGATGGCGATGATTTCCCCCTCCCGGAGGGAAGTTTCCCCTGCAGAACAGCTCTGCCGGAGCCCTAGATTGGTTCCGCCAAGGTTCCGCCTCGTGGCGGCGGAGTTTCTTCCCGAAAGCTTGCTTATGATTTTTTCTCGAACGAAAGACTTCATATATTAGAAGATGGGCACCGGAGGCCTGCTAGGGGGCCCACGAGGCAGGGGGCAGGCCCACGGGGGTAGGGCGCGCCCCCCACCCTCGTGGCCAGGGTGTGGGCCCCTTTGGTGGATTCTTCCGCCAGTATTTTTTATTAATTCCAAAAATAACTTCCGTGAAGTTTCAAGACTTTTCGAGTTGTGCAGAATAGGTCTCTAATATTTGCTCTTTCTCCGGCCCAGAATTCCAGCTGCCGGGATTCTCCCTCTTCATGTAAACCTTGTAAAATAAGAGGGAATAGGCATAAGTATTATGACATAATGTGTAATAACAGCCCATAATGCAATAAATATCGATATAAAAGCATGATGCAAAATGGACGTCAACTCCCCCAAGCTTAGACCTCGCTTGTCCTCAAGCGGAAGCCGATAAAGATAAATATGTCCACATGTTTAGAGATAGAGGTGTCGATAAAATAAAATACGGACATGAGGGCATCATGATCATTCTTATAACAGCAACATATATGGATATTGTCATATGATTTCTTATGCTCAAGTAATAACCTATTCACAACGTCAAGTATGAATCAGAAACTTCAATGAGAACTAACAAACTATGATCTCGGTCATTGAAGCAACTGCAATTTATCATAACATCGGAAAGAGTCAATATAAGAGCTTTTCAGCAAGTCCACATACTCAACTATCATTTAGTCTTTCACAATTGCTAACACTCACGCAATACTTATGTGTATGGAGTTTTAATTGGACACAGAGAAAGATAGGGGCTTATAGTATTGTCTCCCAACCTTTTACCTCAAGGGTAATGTCAACAATAATAGTTCATGCTAACTTACATCCAATTAGATATATATATATATATATATATATATATATCAGGATCTTTCCAACACAAGGTGCTTGCCAAAGGATAAAATGTAAAAGGAGAAAGGTGAAGATCACCATGACTCTTGCATAAGGTAAGAGACTAGAATAAAAGATAGGCCCTTCGCGGAGGGAAGCAGAGGTTGTCATGTGCTTTTATGGTTGGATGCACGAAATCTTAATGCAAAAGAACGTCACTTTATATTGCCACTTGTGATATGAACCTTTATTATGCAGTCCGTCACTTTTATTGCTTCCACATCACAAGATCGTATAAAGCTTATTTTCTCCACACTAATAAATCATACATATTTAGAGAGCAATTTTTATTGCATGCAACGATGCCAACTTACTTGAAGGATCTTACTCAATCCTTAGGTAGGTATGGTGGACTCTCATGGCAAAACTGGGTTTAAGCGTATTCGGAAGCACAAGTAGTATCTCTACTTGGTGCAAAGAATTTGGCTAGCATGAGGGAGAAAGGCAAGCTCAACATGTTGGATGATCCATGACAATATACTTTATTTCGGATATAAGAAAACATAACCCATTACGTTGTCTTCCTTGTCCAACATCAACTCTTTAGCATGTCATACTTTAATGAGTGCTCACAATCATAAAAGATGTCCAAGATAGTATATTTATATGTGAAAACCTCTCTTTCTTTATTACTTCCTATTAATTGTAACGATGACCAAACCTATGTTTGTCAACTCTCAACAACTTTTATTCATCACACTCTTTATATGTGAAGTCATTACTCTCCATAAGATCACTATGATCTCTTTTATTTCTTTTATTCTCTCAAGATCAAAGCAAAATAATCAAGCCCTTGACTCAACACTAATCTTTATTATATATATCTCACGGACTCGATTACATAGAAGGATCATAAGGCAAAACTCAAAACTAAATCACACTAAAACTTTATTCTACTAGATCAAGATATTACCAAAAGCATCGAACTAAGAAAAACGGTAAAGATAGGAGTGTGATGGTGATACGATACCGGGGCACCTCCCCCAAGCTTGGCAGTTGCCAAGGGGAGTGCTCATACCCATGTGATTATGTCTCCTTCTTCGGGGGTGGTGATGATGGAGTTAATTGTGCCTTCAGCTTTTTCATATTGTATTTGAGAAGAGCAATTTCCTCCTTTAAATCATCGACTTCCGTTTCCAGCTTCAAGATTTTGTCACATAAATCTCCTTTGCTTTTCTGCCGAAAACGAGAAGGAATAGATCGGTTGTTAGATAGTTTAGCCCTCTTAGGAAGACTAGACTTCTTGAACTTCACGTGCATATCCCCAGGTTGAGGTAGAGGGACATCCTCCGAACTTGAATCATTGATCCTCATCAAATGAGCATCCTCTTCATCATCCGTAGTTCGACCACAGGGAGATAGATCCCCATAGGTCTTTGGGTCAGCAACGAGATGTGAGACATAGCTCTCTCCATCGGAATCCTGAGATGACATCTTGCTCCAAACCTGCTATAGAAACAGATCGAAACAAAAACAGAGGATATTTGCGTGGTACGGTGGTCAAAACCTTCGGGAGATTATATAATGAATTTTTACCGACCAAAAGAAGTTTCGTGCAAGAAAACAGAGTCTGGAGTGCACACGAGGTGCCCACGAGGCAGGGGGCGCGCCCTCCACCCTCGTGGACGCCTCGTGTCCTTCTCGGACTACTTATTCTCCTATTTTCTTAAATATTCCAAAATGGAGAAAAATTGCCATTAGAACTGTTTTGGAGTCAGTTTACTTACTGTACCACATACCTATTCCTTTTCGAAGTCTGAAATGTTCTGGAAAGTGTCTCTTATGTATTCCTCCGGGGTTATGGTTTCAATAACATTGGTTTCAACATTTATAGGATTACCTGAGATATAATGTTTGATTCTTTGACCGTTCACCACCTTTGGATTTGTGCCTTCGAAGTTGATTTTTATGGCACCGGAACGATAGACCTCCTCGATAACATAAGGAGCTTCCCATTTAGAGAGAAGTTTTCCTGAAAAAGATCTTAAACGAGAGTTGAATAGCAACACATAATCACCTACATTAAACACACGCTTTTGTATCCTTTTGTCATGCCATCTTTTAAACTTTTCTTTAAACAGTTTGGCATTCTCATAAGCCTGGGTTCTCCATTCCCATAATGCATCATCAACTTTCTTGGACCAATTCTTTCTAGATCTATTAACAGTCTTTTGCAAAATTAATTTGAGCTCTCTATTACTCAATTCTAGTTGAACACTAGACCGCGGGTGATATGGAGATGCAATTCTATGATTAACATCATACTTAGCAAGCATTTTACGAAAGGCACCATGAATAAAATGAGAACCACCATCAGTCATTAAATATCTAGGGACTCCAAACCTCGGAAAAATAACTTCTTTAAGCATCTTAATAGAGGTGTTATGATCAGCACTACTAGTTAGAATAGCTTCTACCCACTTAGTAACGTAATCAACAGCAACTAAAATATGAGTATACCCATTAGAGGAAGGAAACGGTCCCATATAATCAAAGCCCCAAACATCAAATGGTTCAATAACAAGTGAATAATTCATAGGAATTTCTTGACGTCTACTAATATTACCAATTCTTTGACATTCATCACAAGATAAGACAAACTTACGGGCATCTTTGAAGAGAGTAGGCCAATAAAAACCGGACTGCAATACCTTATGTGCCGTTCTATCTCCAGCATGGTGTCCTCCATATGCCTCAGAGTGACACTTGCGTAGGATCTGTTCCTGTTCATGCTCAGGTACACAACGTCTAATAACACCATCTACTCCTTCTTTATAAAGGTGTGGGTCATCCCAGAAGTAATGCCTCAAATCATAGAAAAACTTTTTCTTTTGCTGGTATGTGAAACTAGCTGGTATAAATTTAGCAACAATATAATTAGCATAATCAGCATACCATGGAGAAGTACGAGAAGCATTCATGACAGCTAATTGTTCATCAGGAAAGCTATCATCAATAGGTAGTGGGTCATCAAGAACATTCTCTAACCTAGACAAATTGTCTGCAACGGGGTTCTCAGCTCCCTTTCGATCAATAATATGCAAATCAAATTCTTGTAGCAAGAGAACCCATCTAATAAGTCTAGGTTTATCATCTTTCTTTTCCATAAGATATTTAATAGCAGCATGATCAGTGTGAACAGTTACTTTAGAATCAACAATATAAGGTCTGAACTTATCACAAGCAAATACAACTGCTAAAAATTCTTTTTCAGTAGTAGCATAATTTCTTTGGGCATTGTCTAGAGTTTGACTAGCATATTGAATAACATTTAATTTCTTATCAACCCTTTATACTAGAACAGCACCTACAACATAATCACTAGCATCGCACATAATTTCAAAGGGTAAATTCTAATCAGGTGGTTGAACAATAGGTGCAGAAATCAATGCTTTCTTAAGTATTTCGAATGCTTCTACACAATCGTCATCAAAGACAAAAGGAATATCTTTTTGTAAGAGATTAGTCAGAGGCCTGGAGAATTTAGAGAAGTCCTTAATGAACCTCCTATAAAAACCGGCATGACCAAGGAAACTTCTTATACCTTTAATGTCCTTGGGACATGACATCTTTTCACTAGCATCAACTTTAGCTTTGTCAACTTCAATACCTCTTTCAGAAATTTTATGCCCCAAGACAATACCTTCATTAACCATAAGGTGGCACTTCTCCCAATTCAAGACAAGGTTAGTTTCTTCACATCTCTGCAAAACTTGATCAAGGTTGCTCAAGCAATCATCAAAAGAAGTTCCATATACGGAGAAATCATCCATGAAAACCTCAACAATCTTTTCACAAAAATCATAGAATATGGCCATCATGCATCTTTGAAAGGTAGCAGGTGCATTACATAAACCAAAAGGCATACGTCTATAAGCAAAGGTACCGAAAGGACAAGTAAAAGTGGTATTTTCTTGATCCTCTTTTGACACGGGTATTTGAGAGAAACCAGAATAACCATCTAGAAAGCAAAAATGTGTATGTTTGGATAGTCTTTCTAGCATCTGATCAATAAAAGGTAAAGGGTAATGATCCTTTTTAGTAGCTTTATTTAATTTGCGGAAATCAATTACCATTCTATAACCTGTAATAATTCTTTGTGGGATCAATTCATCTTTATCATTAGGAACAACAGTAATACCTCCCTTCTTAGGGACACAATGGACATGACTTACCCACTGACTATCTGCAACGGGATAAATTATGCCTGCCTCCAGAAGCTATATTTCTTTCCTTACCACTTCTTTCATCTTAGGATTTAACCGTCGTTGGTGATCAACAACTGGTTTAGCGTCTTTCTCCAACTTTATTTTGTGCTGCCATAGAGTGGGAGTAATGCCCTTAAGATCATCAAGAGTATATCCAATAGCAGCTCGGTGTTTCTTCAGAGTTTTCAATAATTTCTTTTCTTCATGCTCTGAAAGGTTAGCACTAATAATAACCGGATATATCTTCTTTTCATCAAGATAAGCATATTTAAGAGTATGAGGTAATGGTTTAAGCTCAAACACGGGATCACCCTTGGGTGGAGGAGGATCCCCTAGGATTTCGACAGGCAAGTTGTGTTTCAGAATAGGTCCCTGTTTAAAGAATACTTCATCTATTTCCCTTCTTTCATTCATAAACATATCATTTTCATGGTCTAGCAAATATTGTTCTAAAGGATCACTAGGAGGCACGGCAATAGAAGCAAGACCAATAATTTCATCTTTACTAGGCAATTCCTCATCACGGGGTTGTCTACGAAATTTAGCAAAGTTAAACTCATGAGACATATCCCCCAAGCCAATAGTAACAACATCCTTTTCGCAGTCTATCCTAGCATTAACAGTATTCAAGAAGGGTCTACCAAATATGATGGGACAAAAGTTATCTTGTGGGGAGCCAAGAACAAGAAAATCAGCAAGATATTTAACTTTTCCACACAAGACTTCAACATCTCTAACAATCCCGATTGGTAAAATAGTATCTCTATTGGCAAGCTTAATTGTAACATCAATTTCTTCTATCTCAGCAGGTGCAATATCATGCATAATTTCTTTGTATAAGGAATGAGGTATTGCACTTGCACTAGCACCCATATCACATAAGCCATGATAACAATGATCTCCTATTTTAACAGAAATAACAGGCATGCCTACAACATGTCTATGTTTATTTTTAGTATCAGGTCTAGCAATTCTAGCAGTTTCCTCACATAAGTAAATAACATGCCCATCAATACTATCAGCCAAGAGATCTTTAACCATAGCAATACTAGGTTCAACTTTAATTTGCTCAGGGGGTTTGTGTGTCCTAATATTACTTTTGTTGACTATAGTTGAAGCTTTAGCATGATCCTTTATTCTAACAGGAAAAGGTGGGTTCTCAACATAAGCAATAGGAACAACAGGATCATCATAAGTGATAGTCTTTTCTTCAACATTAATAGGTGCAACTACTTTTACTTCAATGGGAGGATTATATTTAAACCACTTCTCCTTAGGGAGATCAACATGAGTAGCAAAGGATTCACAGAAATAAGCTACTATCTCAGAGTCAAGACCATACACTACAAAAAAGACACATCCGTGACATTTTGGGCGGAACGAAAAAAAATTCTGTCATACATATGACACTTCTATGACGATAATTGTGACAAAACCTGGTATCATCATAGATGTGGTGGGCTCCTACTTCTACGACAAAAAATCATGACAGAAAATGGGCTTTTCGTCCTGGGCGGGCTGGAGACGCAGCTGCATGACATTCTTTGGGCCGTCCATGACGGAAAAAACCATGGTAGAAGCGAGGGGGAGGAAAATTTCGGGGAGTTCCCGGTTACGGTGGGAGGTCGGGGGCCGAGCGATGCGCGTTTCTCTCGTACACGTACGCGCGTGTGTGCGAGGCATTGGCTCTAACTGAACCCGAGCGAGGCGTTGGGCTCTAACTGAACCCGAGCGATTGCACTGCAGGCCATGCGTACTGAACCCGAGCGATCGATCGACGACTGTTAACTTAACCCGATCGATTGGATGAACAGTGAGCATTGCGGGGGTGGGGGGTTGGATGAACAGTGAGCAGTGGCGTTGCCTCTGGATGAACAGGACCCCGTGGTGTGGTGGAGGGCTGGATGAACAGTAGACGGTGGAGGGGTGCCCGTGGAGGGGTGGTTGAATAGGACCCCGTGGTGTGGAGGGTTGTATGAACAGTAGATGGTGGAGGGGTGCCCGTGGAGGGGTGGTTGAACAGTAGCCGGTGGAGTAACGCGCGGTGGAGGCTGGATGAACAGGAGCCCGTGGAGGCTGGAGGAGGTCGACGGTAGCTCGTGGAGGCTGGAGGAGGTCGACAGTGGAGATGAACAGTATCCCGTGGAGTCCCGTTTTGCGGTACGCCACACCCCTCCCGATGAACAGGACCCCCATTTCGACCGTAGGAAGTCCGTTTCGTCCATTTTGCGGTACGCCACACCCCTCCCGATCAACAGGACCCCCGTTTCGACCGTAGGAGGTACGTTTCATCCGTTTTGCAGTACGCCACACCCCTCCCGATCAACAGGACCCCCGTTTCGACCGTAGGAGGTCCGTTTCCTCTGTTTTGCGGTACGCTAGACCCCTCCCGATCAACAGGACCCCGTTCCGAACGTAGGAGGTCTGTTTCCTCCGTTGTGCGGTACGCCAGGCCTCGTTTCCATCGCATGTTCCGTCCAAGCCCTCCAGATGAACACGACCACGCATTTCATTCCGACCCAGCCGGTTGCCTCCCACGCGTTCTGTTGCCTCCCGATGAACATGGCGCATTCCGTTGCCTCCCCATGAACACGACGCATTCCGTTGCCTCCCCATGAACACGACGACGATGTTGTTTCTCCGTTCCGACCCAGCCATGTACACGAGCCCTGGTCATACGTATGCGCGAGTAGGCGTTCGAGACCCCGCCAGTATGTACACATACGTGGCCGTATTTTCTTTCTTGCACCCTGGCCGCTGTACGTACGTGTACATGCTACGTGCGCGCCTCTACTATGACACGTACGCACCTCTACTACGACACGTGCGCGCCTCTACATCCACCAGTATATATGTACGTACACGTTCGCGACCAGAATGACAACGCTACGTACGCTTCGACCAGGTGGGTCCTGACTGTCAGGCACTTCCTTGCCTGCAAGGATGTAGCTGGTGGGTCCCAGCAGTCAGGGGGGCGAATCGTTTTTTTTTTGCCTGGACGCACTTCCTTGCGTGCGAAGGTGTAGCTGGTGGGTCCCAGCAGTCAGGGGGAAACGTTTTTTTTCATGAAATCAGTGGCCCGTCCGGTGGGTCCCAGCTGTCAGGTGGAGGAATCATTATTTTCGGCATAATAAGGAGGCATTTCCTTGCTGCGGCCGTGGACCCAGCTGTCAGCCTCTCCATGTACAGTCCACGTCCGATGGAAGTCGTTCCTTGACCACGTTGACCACTCCGCGCCGAGAGCACCAGGGCGGTGGACGACGACGAGGCCTAGGAAGGGGACAACGGGGAGCCGGGGAAGACGCGGCAGTGGAAGCCCGCGCGTAGAGGAGTACGAGGGTTCACTAGTTTGGCTGCGCTGTGAGGCTGCCGTCGCCGCAGGGCCTGGCCAGCGGTGGGAATAGTAGGAGGCAGTGAGGCCTCCGCGGCACCATAGCCGGCCACGGGAGGCAGGAGCATGCGGCACGACCGGTGCTGCTTTGGGCGGCTGGAGCAAGAAGACCAGAGGTTGAAGAAGCACTACGGCCGTTGGATGGACATCGTACGGTCACTGGAGCTAGAATCGTTCATATTGACTAAAGTTGACAAACGCCCCCGTCCCAGTCAACTTAGTAGGCCCACAAGGCAGCCTCCCACCATGGTGGGTCCCAGCTAGCAGGGGGAGTATTCATTTTTTGTGCGTAATAAGGAGGCACTTCCGGTGGGTTCGAGCTGACAGCGGGGGGAACATTTTTTCGCGAAATACGCTGGTCCGTCCGGTGGGTCCCAGCAGTCAGGGGGGAAACGTTTTTTTCATGAAATAAGGTGGCCCGTCTGGTGGGTCCCTGCTGTCAGGTGGAGGAATAATTATTTTGCGCGTAATAAGGAGGCACTTCCTTGCGGCCGCCTGGACCCAGCTGTCAGCCTCTCCACGTACAGTACTCTTCCGATGGAAGTCGGTCGTTGACCACGTTGACCACGCCGCGCCGAGAGCACCAGGGCGGTGGTCTGGACGACGGCGAGGCCTAGGAAGGGGACAACGTGGAGCCGGGGAAGACGCAGCAGTGGAAGCCCGCGTGGAGAGGAGTACGAGGGTTCACTGGTTCGGCTGCGGTGTGAGGCTGCCGTCGCCGCAAAATAACAGGGGGTGTGGGTGAGTGGAGGGATGGCCTGGCCAGCGATGGGAGTAGTAGGGGGCGGTGAGGCCTCCGCGGCAACACAGCCGGCCACGGGAGGCAGGAGCAGGCGGCACGACCGGCGCTACTTTGGGCGGCTGGAGCAAGAAGACCAGAGGTTGAAGAAGCACGACGGCCTTTGGATGGACATCGTACGGTCACTGCAGCTAGAATCGTTTATATTGACTAAGTTGACAAAGCCCTTGGTACGTCAACTTAGTAGGCCCACAGGCCAGCTTCCGAAACGGTGCGCCCCAGATGTCAGGGGGAGGAATCATTTTTTGGGCGGGTGAAGCTAGAATATCCGAGATTGAAGAAGAAGCACGGCATCCGTTGGATGGACATCCAACGGCCACTGCTGCTAGAACCGTGTGTTGACTATAAGTTGACAAAGCCTTGCATACGCGTCAACTCTGTTTTTTTAGGGGACGCGTCAACTTAGTAAGGCCAGAAGTGTGTGGCAGAGAACTTATAGCCCATTTGAGATTTGTAAGAATGTGTAGCCCATTTTTGAATTCTAATGGAATTTACTACAGCCCATTTACAGTTTGTTAAAAGTACAGCCCATTTCAACCAACCGTTCAAAACAGAATTCAATAAAAATTCCCACATTTTGATGGGATCCGAAATATTTTTATGCCGAAATTTCTAGTCAGATTAAATACAATTTCAATATAAATTTATATTACGTAAAAATCCAACGAAACATTACGCTCGCAACAATTAATGAAATTAAAATTTTCAATATCTAAAAATAATATTTTATAAAGTAATCACGTGTTTGGTGCAGTATTTTATAGTTACGGCCCAGTTTTTATAATTACATCACATTTATTATTTCTTAAAGCCCATTTTCTTGTTAAGCCTAATGCATCCCTCCTAGGAAAGATTTGCAGCCCAGCGGGGCGGAGAATAACAACTTGACCTTGCGTGGGTATTCCTAAAAAAAGTATAGCTGGGCTAGCCATTTTCAGCTTGAAAAAAATTAATATCTGGGCTGGATATCTGGCCTGGGCTAGACGGGCCACAGCCCGCCCAGTTAATACCTGCAGCGATGTTTTCGTTGTTGTTCAGAGGAGAAAAATTAATATCTGGGCTAAACATTGAAAAACTCTGCAGTGCTCACACCTCAAAAGCACAAATACTGCTCGAGCTGCTTGGTCCCAGCTGTCGGCCGCTTCTTGTGCAATTCTCTCGTTTATTGACTACTACATTGGTTGACAATGGTGTGGGACCGTGATGTCAGGAAACCAAGAGGAAGAAAAATAAATTATAGTTATATATATATAATAAGGAGGCACTTGCGTACATGAGGCTATGGACCTGGTGGGTCCCCATAGTCATCCTCTCCAAGTAAAGTCATCTCCTCGCCCGCGCGCGCTTTCCGCCCGAAACAGTCAGCGCCGCCCGCCCCGCTTCCCGGTGCAGGCGATTGCTCCGCCTTCAAACGACACAAGTGCCGTCCGTCCGTCCATCTGCCGCCCACATTAATGATACGCGGTTGCCGAGGCGGCTACTCTGGCGCCACACGTCCGTCCCTCCGCCTGCCCACCATTGCTATATAAACTGCTGCGCCGGCCATAGCCGCAGTCATCCGCATCTGTTCCTTTCTCTTGTCCACACCACTACTGCCCACCATGGCTTCCTCGCGCTCCAGCGCTCTTCGGGACGGGCGGACGATGCACCACAAGGAGATGGCAGCCATTGCTGCCGACCGGCTGGCCGGCAGGCAGCCGAAGGACGACGACGTCCCAATGGAGAACATGGTAGTCGACAATCCGGCACCAACCCCCTCCTCCGCGCCATCCTCGCCGGTGCATTGCACCATGACCATCGGCGAGGCCCGTGCCCAATATGTGGACAGGGCGAGGCAGATGCATGAGGAGCAGTTCCGGGAGGCGCAGGCCGACGCCGCCTACAACCACCATCTCCTCCAGGAGCACCTGCAGGCGGAGGAGCAGATCGCCGCGGAGCGGGCGGAGCAGGAGGCGCTACTCGACTTGTACCGCTCCGCCCGCAAGGGCCGCCTCGAGCGCTGGCGGTACCACATGCGGGTGGCGGAGGCTGCGGCCGCCTACAAAGAGGCTAGCAAAGAGGGCGATGAAGTGGGCGAGGCGCTGTTTGGCGAGACCGAGGACGAGGCAGAGGACAATGCCGGCTCCGACGAGTCCCCGCTCTGCTGGCGTCGACGAGGCCCTGCTCCGCCGAGGCCCCGCGGCGCCAACAACGAGGCAGAGGACATCGCCGGCTCAGCCGAGGCCCCACCCTGCCGGCAACGTGGGGGAGGATTTCCACCGCCCCGCTGAGGCGCCGCCCGCCGGCAACGAGACAGAGGACATCGCCGGCTCCGCCGAGGCCCCGCCCTGCTGCCAACGAGGCCGCGCCACACAGAAAATGAGGAAGAGTAGAACACGGTAGGTCGCCGCCGCTCGGGTCCAAGTAAGGCCACCGCTGCTACCCTCCTGTTGAAGCCAAGCTAGGCGGGTTGACCATTGACGACCGGTTAGCTTCTTGGCGGCGACGTGGAGTCGGAGAGCTGCGCTGGAGAAGAACGCTGCTTCTACTTAACTGCTAGTGCTGTTGGCTGACTGACACGTGGGCCCAACAGGCCACATGTCAGTTACGCAACTGCACCTGCAGTTAAGTCACTGAAGCTTCTGTTCGGCTCAGCGGGACACAGGTGGGTAGCTTTGGTTAATTAATTATACCTCCAGCGCACCCCTTTTTAGTTGAAGAATGTATGAAATGTAATGAAATCCGGCATGTTTATATGAAATCCGACCGTGTATGAATGAATTTATTTCGATTAGTTCGAATTCCTGTATCACTGGCATTGGATGAACATGCAAAACAATACGTACTAGCATTATTCCCAGGGTGATCACCTCGTTTGCAGCAGTTTCACATGTACTCCCTCCGGTCCTTTCTAGTCTGCATACAAGTTTTGTCTGCAGTCAAAGTATCTCTACTTTGACCAATCTTATACAAAAAAGTTTGCACTTTCACAATGTGTGAAGTAAAAAGGAACAGAAGGAGTACAAAGAGTTTGAGCAGCTTTTTAGCGTTTCTGTACATTGCAATCAAACACACAGGCCTGGCAATTCATAGAGAACATTCAAAACAATCGATGAGTATGCATCTCAGCGACTCACATGTCAGAGGCAATATTTACTTCACAACTAAAGAATAAAGAAAAAATTGATCGACGCTGCTGACAGCAAAGGGCGTCCCATTCGAAAATATCAAACGCATGTCTTGCTAAAATCAATGAGCAAAATTTGACAAGGTTGTCCCATTCCAAAATATCAAATGCCTACGATTGTGGAATGGGCAGGGTTTGCCATCAGTTCGGACATTGACATGGCACCTCGTGCTAAATAAACCAACTGTTTTTTTGTGCAGTTCCACCAAAATCAACCAAATTCGCGCGTAGCTTGTATGATTTCGCCCTTATATGTTGCAACGCCTTGAACTTAGCGGCACCTCCTTTCTTGTGGTGGAAATGAACGATTCGATGTATTCATGAACATTTTGTGCTGTTCCCATTGAAATCAAGCTGAGCACCCCTGTTTGCACAAATACAAAAAAGTGATTAGTATAAAGCAAACTGTACTATGAATTGACAGTTTCAACAGGCACATACATGGTCCATGTAGAGCACACTTTTAGAAA
Source organism: Triticum aestivum (assembly GCF_018294505.1). Lineage (NCBI taxonomy): Eukaryota > Viridiplantae > Streptophyta > Magnoliopsida > Poales > Poaceae > Triticum > Triticum aestivum. Next base: position 52,733,318 of record NC_057799.1, on the reverse strand, counting down.
AATGGAACTCACCAGAAAGAATCCTAGAACAACATTGTACTTGCGCATCACAGCAAAAAAATGGGGATTTGTCTGTCCTTCTGAGCTGAAGTTAGTTTGGTCTTGTGGGGAGTAATGTAACCATCCTTCAACTGCTCCTTCTGATGAGAAGATAGACATGGCTTCTTCATCCTGGCATAATCGGAACTAGTCACTTCACGTACTCCATATTCTTCTTCAGAGGAAGATGATCCTGTTATGCAAAGACAAGAGGACTACTAAATGCTAGCATCCCTGTTTGCTCGTAAAAAAGGAAAGGAAATATTTAAAACAACACAGATGAAGCACTTCTCAAGGACAATACCACTTTTTCATGACAGTATCTAAATAGTAGCACAACACCAATAGAGATGACAAAGCTCAATCATATGGATGAAATCAGTGGGCGAGTACCAACCTTTGTCAGGAGGCTTATTGTGTAGAGCATACAGATGAAGCACTTCTACGGAACCATCTGTTGCTATCTACAGTGGTGGCCATGCTTACTATATACGCCTCGATTAGTTTAATGTTTCCAACATCTGCTTGTGCAGTTCCACTAATATATATGGTATCTTCAAAGAAGATCCCTATTTGCACAAGTAGACATAATTACATATTACAATAAGAGTGGCATCAAATCAGTGGCAAAACAATTGCTCGTTCCAGCCATAGCAATAAATTAAGATGCAAAACTATATCATTACTTGTGTCATCACAATTCTAGTGCTTCATTACAGCACCGGGAGTTGATTTTTTTTCTTCCGCTTGTTCTTCCCCTTCATCACTTGGTTCAATAACAGACAAGCTTCTCCTTCAGTGTAAGATTTGGCATGTCAATTAGGGAGCACAAGTATAGTACTAAACTTAATTTTCTGATGAAAGTGGAAAAATACAGGCCAGCAGTTGTGAAATATCCTTATCTTACCTCAATTGGATATTACGGTGCACATACAGATTGGAAGTCTTGTCTCCAATTGTGCAGTTCACTAAAATCAAGCAACATTATCGTACAAGTAGCACAACATATGAAAGCACACTGCAGAATCATGTGAAAGAAGGCTAGTACTGACCTCTCATGATGCGGAATTCAAACAACTCACAAGAAGAAGATATGAACCAAATTCGCCTTAACGGATAGGAAGTAAGATCTCCTCTTGTGCAGTTCCACTAAGATTAAGCAATCAAGCAACGTTGTCGGTGTGGCATTTTGGTTGAACTGCACAAAACACTCTTAAAACAAAAGTGTTTTGTGTAGTGCAACAAAAGGTCACAATGGCAACGAGGTGAAGTAGATAACCCTATTTACACAGAGGTGCAAAGGAAACAATTAGTGGTCAATAACGGTGGATGACACAGAAGCCAACAAAAAGAAGCATCTACCTTATCTAAATGGGAAAGAAAGCAAGACAGTAGCATTTCTCAAACGGTGGCATTGATTAATATTAACATAGAGATTATATTGACAATAAAATTCGTTAAACTTGTAATTTGCTTTTAACTGTGGCATTACATCAATTTTCCAGCGGCATTATTAGAGGGTGTTTGTTTACAGGGACATTTTGGTGTAGGGACTAAAAAAACTCCGTGTCAGTCCCATCTAAACCAAACAGGAGGGACTTTTAGGGACTAAAAGTGGGCATTTGGGACTAAAGAAAGAAGACCCTGAGGGAGTCTTTTTGGGACTTTTTCCAACAGTTGCCCCTGCCACGCATTGCACCTTGTCTCTATTAGTTCATTACTAGGGGTAACATGGTCTTTTAGCATGTCATTTAATAACCTCTAGTCCATGTTTAGTCCGTGGAACCAAGCAGGTAGGGACTAGGGAGTTTTGAACCAAACAGGGCCTTAGATTAACAACAGCTAATGATTTGCACGGGACAGTGGACGCACCAGCACCATGTGCATCTACTGATGTACTGTGGTCAGGCACAGTCTGTTGCAAAAAAGAACAAACAACCAAGGAGCATATTTGTGTTGGTCCCAGTTTTGTTATCTTTAGACACCTTTCCCTATGTGAGCGCAGCAAATCTAGTCCTGCTCAAACTCTACAGCCTTGTCCCTTCCTTTCCTTTTTGAACTAGTACTTTCTCCCCTTCCTTTCCTCTTTGAACCACGTCCTAGATTTATACGATACAACTTTCCCCACTACTTTCCCCCATTCATTTCCTCTTTGAACCACATCCTAGATTCATGCTATACAACTTTCCCCCTTCATTTCCTCTTTGAACCACATCCTAGATTCATGCTATATACAACTTTTCCCACTACTTCCCCCCACTCCTTTCCTCTTTGAACCACGTCCTAGATTCATGGTATACATGCAGCTAGAGCAATGCATGTGGAGTAAGTAAATTATACCTTAAGGTTCTTGGGGCGTGGTTCGGTGGGTGACGGGACGGCGGCGAAGAAGAAGGGGTCGGAGGCCCTCCCGCACCGCCGCTGGGTGGAAAGTGAACAGCTGCGCCGGTAGTCCCTCGCCGACGGCGACAGCGTTAAGCCTCCTTCCCTTCCCGGCGGACAGATCCTGCCGGCTCTTTGAGCAGCAGTGAGGGGAGAGAGAGGCCAACGAAGTCTTGTTTAGATCTGGAGAGGGCGAGAGAGTGTGAAGAGAGCAACTACAAGCGCTGAGGCTCCAGCGTGTATATATATACCGGAGAGAGAGTGTGAAGCGTGCAAACCCTAGAAAACATTTTGACCAGTCAAAGAATCCTACTAGCACAAATTATGCTCAAGTGTAGTTATCGAACCCGAGACCTCAAGTTTGACGAGCGAACAGGCTAACCAGCTACACAACCCTCCCGTTATGTTCAACGAGAGGGAAATAACCTTTTATACATTCCTGCATTCGTGTGACAAGCATGCCGTGTTTTTGTGTGTGTGTGGGAGTCATTGGGATTTCAATCATAATCGTGTCATGTGGCTTTGGTGGTAAGACTATCCACAATGGTGCAGAAATAATGCAGCCTTAGTCACCTTACCTCTCTCCACGTAGTACGTTGGGTCCCACCAGTCAGAGGGTGAAACAAACAAATTAATAAGAAAAATTAAAAGCGCCAGCGGTGTATCTTACCTCACACATCTCGCTACTGCTCGGGAACACTGTCCAATTAATCCCTCTGTTCGCTCACGTACTATTTTAAGTGAATCCTTATTATAACATGCACACAAATTTTGGGCACTTGTATTCGACTTAAGTCAGTGTGCCACCGTATCTCGTATACTTACTACTCCCTCCGTCTAGGTGTAATAAGTCACGTTAGAAGGTGCAACGGGACCAAGGTGCGTGCGTGTGCGTGTGTGTGTGTGTGTGCGTGTGTGTGTGTTTAACAACATGTGTGTGTTAGAGAGAGCGACAGATCGACCTACTCCTACAGAGAGATGTTGTGTAGTGTACGATTTTAGCCGCGAGAATTGGTGCATCCTCTCGTTTCCGGGCGTGTCCGGTAGGGACATGCGGACAGCTGCCACGCCCGCTCCCGACCAGCCTGGCCCACCCAAAGCCCCTCCATCGCCCGCGCGCGCTTCCCGCCCGAAACGGTCAGCGCCGCTCCAAAGAATCGGTTCCGCATTCATGCCCGGGCAGAGCGGACGCGACCTCTCACTGGCGCAAGAGTGATGGTTGCTTCGTCCGTCCAACTTACTGCTGGGTCTATGTGATTTGACGGCTCATTGGTCTTTATTACTAAGGTGGTAGGACTGCTGGATGTCCCACGCTTTCGGCGAAAGGAGGTACTACTACTAGATTACAATTTTCTCCATTCTTACAGCGGAGGCGTGCAAGAGCAATGAAAACACGCAGGCTCAGTGATTACATGGCCCACCTCACACTATCACCGTGCGACACCTAACTCTTTACATAGTACTCCCTCCGTTCCTAAATATTACTAGATGAGTCCCCGCGCGTTGCCGCGGAACAGCGGTATATCTCTCTGCGCAAAATTATCGATTTCATAGAACTAAAGAAAACTCTATAACCGCATGACAAATGTGGTAGACAAACTAAATAAACTCCCATCATCATTTAGATCATCCCACGTAAGGAAAAAAGATCAGCCAATTCCTACTGCATAATGGGATTATATTTTTCTTTTTGACATGTTAATGAGACTTAAAAGCTCACTTACATGCATGTTACCGGTGCATGCTTGCATGCAGACATGTTGATGTGATTTAAAACCCACTCACATGCATGTGCCACGGTATTTCTGCATGCTTGCATGTGGCTTAGTGCGGAGCCTCTCAACGTCTAGATCAGACGGCTATTATGGACTGATTTACTTCATCTAACGGCTACATCAATTTTGATGATGTGGCTCAAGGAGAGGATAGAGAATTCCTAGTAGTGGGGGCTAGCTATTACTAGTAGATAAGTCTTTATAGAGATTCCACTACATACGGAACAAAATGAATGAATCTACACTTAAAATGCATCTATATACATCCGAATGTGGTTCATGGTGAAATCTCTACAAAGACTTATATTTAGGAACGGAGGAAGTACTAGTATAGTATGTACTGTAATTTATCAGCGAGATAAATTTGTACAATGCTATGAAGCTTCCAGCTTCTGTTACATGTATCTTGCGTCCAAGGTTGCCCGTTGCAACATTTCATCAAATACAAAGGAGACTAACATGCATGCTATTGCATCTCAATGATTGACAGATCATAGAAAATATGTACTCCCTCCGTTCCAAAATAAGTGTCTCAACTTTGTGCAAACTTTAGTACAAAGTTGTACTACTACTAAAGTTGACACTTATTTTGGAACAGAGGCAGCTAAAGAAAAAAACGATCCATGCAGTCCCTAGCCCTTGAACCGTGAACCCTGACCAGGCTTCAATTTGCTGGCAACGTTCAAGCTTCCTAATAAATGAAGTTTGCAACCTTTTGACCATCGGATCATTTTGTGCAGTTTCACCAAAATCGAGATGAGCATCCCTGTGGCAAAGAAATTGAAGAAGCATGATTAGAATAAGATTACTGGGACTAGTTGATTAGACATAAACTCATCACAAATACAGTACGTAGAAGCCAGTAGAGGTATGTGCGGGGCAAAGAAGTAGAGAAATATCCACATGGAGTGATGTGGGCAGATGGAGCAGTGGTGCAAGTCGGCTGTTAAGGGAGTTGTACCTGAGGGACGTAGCTCAACCTTGAGGAGGGCGGCGGGAGGCGGCAACTGCCCACGTCGCGGCAGTGAGCAAGGGACGAATGCAACCTCACCGGCTTTGTGAGAGAGAACGGCGGGGACCCCTTATCGGGACGTGCCGACAGTGGGTTTTCGCCGTCGGCGACGGCCACCGCATCTACACTAAGCATCCACCCCTTCCCCAAGCGGACGTGATCTGCCGAGATGTTAGAGATGTGGACACAGTCGTTTTGTGCGAGAGAGTGTGAAGAGAGCAACCCCAGCAAGCAACCGTGTAGGCTGGCCCGTCCTGACTATGTATATAGTGGAGCTGTTTCCTTTTCTCTCCATATGAACCTATCATATTGCGTACGTGCCACTGAAGAAAAAAAACTTTATTTATAAATGACGCGACACCTACTACTTGTTCTCCCATAACCTTGCGCTTGGCATCTCCAAAATATTAACCTTGCGATTGGCTCTTCGCTTCTTCGGGAAGTCGAGCAATAATGGTAGTGCAGTATATATCGTTTTGGCTATATGAGACCGAATGAATTGCTGCACGTCCACCACGTGGGCGAGGGTCGAGGGGCGAGGGAGAGTGCTACATACGGAGCAAAATGAGTGAATCTACACTCTAAAATACGTCTATATACATCAGTGTTTGGAGTATGTACTAGTAGTTCATATTGAAATCTACTAAAGGACATATATATTCCAAACAATATGATATAATCTCTATAACCAAGGTAGTAGTAGGGATGAGGAGTAAACGGAGGGAGTAGTAAAATTTTCTCCTCGTCTTGCGAGCCACCGCGCGCATGGGCGAGGGAGCGGGCGTAAGGCGGAGCAAGCTTCACCTCATCCTGCGAGCCACCGCGCCCATGGGCGGGGGAGACGGCGTACTAAGCAAGCTTCTCCTCGTTCTGCGAGTTGACGGGACACATCAAAAGTACTCCAGTGTATAGAGCCTTGCCTCTAAGGTAGGCCCCACATGGTTTGCCTCTTTTTTTAACATAACACGTCAAGTCACAATTTGTTTGTTCACCCGTGGTAGACGATCCTCCCTCCACCAAGTGGACAACCAGTACACGTGCCAAATTACCACGTGGGCTGCCTTTTTCGTACAGAAATGAGCTCCACCGTGTACCCGCGCGGGTGTGGTTGGGAAAGAGATGGGAGTACGTGCACCGTGCATGCACCTCTTCTCTTCGTGCACGTCCCCCACCTACGTGGGTGTGTGTGAGAGATACAAACCGCATTCGTGAGTGTTTTTTGTTTTGGGGTGGGGGTTGATTTCGTGAATTATTTGTGGGAATATGTGTCGATGACATCTCAAACAAAATTTCGCATGCAATGTGTGTGAAATGGAGGCCTATCCGTATCATACATAGAGGGTCGGGCAATCCACGAGAAGAGAGGGAGGGGTCATAGCTATCGATAGAGTTGAAGAGAGGATCAAGTGGGTGGGTGCGAGATCGATGAAGAGAGCCATCGAAATTGTGTGTGTGCAAGTCAAAGATATAGGGCGACTGGCCTACCGGAACGTTAGAGGGCACATGTCAAGTTTGTGTGTGGCAGGGAGACATGACTAGAGCGCTCGATGTATCGGTGTG